>NC_052507.1:57217861-57260361 GCF_014356525.2 Nilaparvata lugens
GTTGCCCGGCCTTGACTGAGTGAGCGACCGAGTGATGTCAGCCTGTGCGTACATACATCAAGCTATATAAAACACATTTTTAATTTCTTATCACTTAATGCAGCTTGCGTAGTGGAGAGTGATTGAGTGCACTTGTCTACACGTACTAGCTGCCGAGGAGGCCTATCACAATTGGCGAGCACTGCATACTCCACAGAGGTTTAGCTCGACGCTAACATTATTGATTGTAAGTAAAAATTTTTGTTACATTCTCATATTTTTGTGAAATAACACTAAATTGATTTTTATAATATATATTTGGTTACAGTTATTAAATATTTATTGTTTTTCACAGCATTTTCTCACCTCACTACTCGGTCTCATAAGCAGTTGTGCTCTCGTGAGGGAAACTTACCTGCATCGAGAAAATCATAGCCGGAGCTAAGCTGAACAATACCTGAACCGAGTCGAGGAGCTGAGAGAAGCATATCCGATTATTTCATTTCGTCAAATCAACACATGTAAGTTCATTTTTACTTAAATTTTCCTCTTCTCCGAGGACAATATTGTTCTCCATGTTAGATCCTTCAACAAGGAAGTAAGAGGAGCTCATTTTTCAAACATGAATCTTTTCTTGACAGTGTTTTCTATCATCAATGAGATAACGCATTTTAATATTTAACCAACCAGTAGCAAAGTTGATGCATTTCATTTATACTTACCTGCATAGAGAAAATCATAGCCGAGGAGCTAAGCTGGAACAATACCTGAACCGAGTCGAGGAGCTGAGAGAAGCATATCCGATTATTTCATTTCATCAAATCAACACATGTAAGTTCATTTTTACTTAAATTTTCCTCTTCTCCGAGGACAATATTGTTCTCCATGTTAGATCCTTCAACAAGGAAGTAAGAGGAGCTCATTTCCAAACATGAATCTTATCTTGACAGTGTTTTCTATCATCAATGAGATAACGCATTTTAATATTTAACAACCAGTAGCAAAGTTGATGCATTTCATTTATTTACAATATTGCACACATACTTGATTTTGATCTTTCTTTGTCAATCTTGTTCTAAGCCTGTTTCATCTGAAGAATCTCGTAAAAAATTCCAGATAAGTTTATTTAATTGTTCTTTTGTTAAATGAGCATTGTTTTCTATTATAACCTTCTTAATTCTATTGATAGAGTGTGTAAGGATTGTACACACACATGAGCCTGGGATATCGCCATTCTCCAGAATTTATCATATGATGTACCATATAAATCACAAACAAGAATATGATTATAGTTATCACTATGCCAAACTCCTAATTTTTCATAATCTCTCACAAAAGTTAAATATTGTAGATTTGTCATCCTTTTTCTGCTAACTGGTCCAATAATCTAGGTGCATGTCCAAGAGTTCACTTAATTTATATTGATATCTCATTTTTTCTAAAGGAACAGAATGTATTCACTTAATTGATTAAAATGTCTATCTATAATGAATTGAACGCACAAATCTGAAGACTTCAACTCAGACTCCACTGATCCCGCACCAAACACATTATCCATCTCAGTACAGTAGCTTGATGTTGTATCGGCAAAGACAAGATCACTACTAACAGATTAGCTTGCTCTAGCTTATTATTATTATTATTATGAAAAGCACACTCTAGCGATAATTTATTGTACTTTATAGTACTCTACTTATATATATATTTGGTTACAGTTATTAAATATTTCATTGTTTTCACAGCATTTTCTCACCTCTCAACTCGAGGAGTCAAAGGCAGTATCTACACCTGAGAGAAATCAATCATACCATAGACCGCTATCTACACCTGTACCATAGCCCGCTCTCTACACCTGTACCATAGGCCGCTATCTACACCTCTACACTCGAGGAGATTCACGCAGCATCAACCAGTACATGTAAGTACATTTTTACTTCGATTTTATCCTCTGAGGAGGAAAATTGTGCTCCGAGGACAGTTTTTCTCCTCCGAGGACAGTTCTTGTCCTCGGAGGATAAAAAACCTTCTACATTATACTGCATGCTTGTGATTTTTTCGCTTCATCTGTATGATGAGCTTCTTCTTCTTCTTCTTCTTTTTTCTTACACTCATCAGCATATAAACAAAACGGTAAATGCATTACTTTTTCAAATGGTTCAACGATAATATATTTACAAAACACACATTGTAGATAGTGATAGTTATGTAAGAAATAACCATTTCTTGCAAAATAGTCTGCTCTATCAGTTAATGGTTTGCAAATGTAACAATTAGATGGGTGGAGGTAGTTTTTCAAAGTACTCTCCTTGTACAGATAAATCTTCTGGCATATTGGTAAATGATAAATATGTAAGAAGCTGGTTGCTCTACATTCACGCTTCTTCTTTCTAATCATATGAACCATATGACTTGTTAATAATTTACTAATGTTGTTTATCAAACTATCATTGAATGTTCATATTTGTACAGTTCAAGTTATTGAGATTATTTATATTATAATTGACATTAAAAATCGATTTTCTAAAGTAAATGAAAATCTTTCGTCAATTATTCATTAATGTGCGAAGTAAGATCATTATAAATCGATTTTTTTGTTCAACATGCCGAAAAAAGGTAAGAGTGAATTTTCAATTGATATTGATAGAAATTTGTTTTGGAAAAATTCTCAGGGAAAATTGGACAAAATGCAAAATTCTGGCTGGAAGATTTTGAGAAAGAATGTATCCGTTACAATATCCACAACGATGAAGAAAAAATAACATGTTTAAGACTATTTTTAGAAGGGAGTTCTGAAGATTGGTATACTTCCAACAATATAAATTAGGATTGAAAAATTGGAATTTGTGGTCAAAAACATTTCTCCAAACTTTTTCTAATAAAGGCTGGTCAAATGTGAGATATGCATATTCATTCAAATACATTGAAATTTTGGATCTATGCTTGATTATGCTTTGAAGAAGGAACGATTATTGCTTGAATGTGAGAGAACTATGACAGATGAATCTAGAATCTCACATATTGTTGTGGGACTACCAGTTCATATTCAGAATAGATTAGATAAGGAAAATATCGAGACCACAGAAGATCTGATGAATGAGATTCAAAAATATGATTCATTCACAAACTCAACGGACATAGTCATATAAATAGCCAGAAAAAAGACTCAACAAAGATGGAAGAGATAAGAAGAAAGAAGACTCCTTGTTCTGTATGTACAGCCTTGGGAAAACCAAATCGCTTTCATCCTGCAGAGATCTGTAGGAATAGAAATAAAACAGTGAATTTCACAACCTGTGAGGAAAATACACTCGATGTTGATAACTCAAAAAACTGAATAAGCCGGCGTGTAAGTTCATTCCATTGATTACAGTTAATGTACTAGTTGATAAAAAGAAGATTGTAAAAGGGGTTTATGACAGTGGCTCAAATATCACTCTAATAAATCAGAAAATTGTTGATGAGCTGAAGACAAAACTTATGAACGACCATAACCTTTTTCGAACTATTAGTGGTGTGAATTTTACAAATCGCCGGGCCAAAATTCCAATGAAAATCAATAAAATCGAAGAAATATTAGATGTATATGTTGTGAAGAACAATAATTTCTCTTATGACTTACTTCTTGGATTGGATGCAATAAAAAAGTTCAAATTGATACAGAATGAAAATTTAGAAATTTTACAGAAGGTTGATGACAAAACAGATGTTGAAAGATTGAATTATGAGTCATCTGTCTTCTCTGTAAATATGGAAAGCAATCTGAATTATCTTGATACTGAAAAGAGACAAACAATAACAAGGCTGATTGAAGGTTATGAATCACTATTTGCAAAACACAAATATGATGTAGGTGAGGTAAAACATGCAGAGGCAGAAATCAAACTTTCAGAAGATAGATATATTATTAAGAAGCCATACAGAACGTGTATCCCAGATAAAAAAGAAATAGAACAACAAATTTCAAAACTTTTAGAGGCAGGATTGATTGAATATTCAACTTCACCATTTGCATCTCCTGTTACACTTGCCTTCAAACGAGAAGAAAAAAAAAATCACGGCTATGTATTGACTTCCGGGAACTGAACAAAATTGTAATACCAGAGCCACAACCATTCCCAAGAATAGAAGATATAACAGTGAAGGCTGGTAATTGTAAATGGTACACAGTACTTGATGTTAATTCAGCATTCTGGACAATACCAATAAAAAAGAAGACAGAATGAAAACTGCATTTGTGACCCACGAAGGCCATTATCAATGGTTACGGATACCATTTGGTTTGAAGACCGCGCCTGCAATTTTTCAAAGAATATTGGGTAACACTTTACAAAAAAATAAGTTGACTGATTTTTGTACTTGCTACATTGATGATATTTTAATATTTTCAAAGACATTTGAGGAACACTTGAAACATATAAACCTCGTACTTGATGCGGTTTATAAGAAGGTTCAAGCTGAAATTGGAAAAATGTAACTTTGCAAGGAGTTCAATTAAATATTTGGGACACATAATTGAAAATAACTCAGTCCGTCCACTCATGACAATCTCAAAGCAATTGAAAATTTCCCACAACCGAAAACCAAGAAGAATGTACGCCAGTTTTTGGGAAAATAAATTTCTATTATAAATACATAGAGAATGCAGTGAAAGTTCTAGAACCTTTACACAATCTACTGAGGAAGGACATACCTTTTATCTGGTCAGAGACATGTGATAAAGCTTTCCAAAACGTGAAGAAATACTTATGTTCTAGTCCCGTATTACAAATTTATGATTATGAAAAACCAGTATTCATTTTCACCGATGCCAGTGGAGAGGGATTTGGAGCAGTACTGAAACAACCAAAAGAAAATAATGAGCTTCATCCAGTAGCATATTTTTCAAAAAAACTGAGCCCTGCTCAAAAGAAGAAAAAAGCTATTTATCTGGAATGTATGGCTATAAAAGAGACAATTATGTATTGGCAATATTGGTTGATAGGACGGAAGTTTACAGTGATCACAGACCACAAACCATTGGAGAATCTTAGAGTGAAAGCACGAACCGATGAAGAATTGGGAGATCTTGTATACTACCTATCGCAATATGATTTCACATTGATATATAGCCCAGGAAAAGGAAATGTTGAAGCAGATACTTTATCAAGAAATCCAGTTTTAGAGCACTTTGAAGGAAATGAAGACATTTTAACAGTTGTGAATTTGATATCTATACAAGAAATAAAAGACGATCAAGAAAAAACAAAGAAGCAATAATGAATAATAGGAATGTTGAATATAAAGAGGAATATTCTACAAATGTATGAAAGGAAACAAAAGAATCTTCCTTTCTCAAGAAAAGGGTAAAGAATTGATTGAGAAAATTCATTTTCAACTAGGACATATCGGAACTCACCACACACTATTACACATACGTCCACATTACTACTTTTCCAACATGGATGAAATGGTCAAGCGCTATTGTGATTCGTGTCATATATGTAAGAAGAATAAAACAAGAAGAGGTCGCTCAATAGGATTACTTTCACAATTGGGTCCAGCTAGTGAACCGTATGAGATCATGTCGATAGATACTGTTGGAGGGTTTGGTGGAAACAACTCAACAAAACGATACCTACACATATTGGTCGATCACTTCTCTAGATATGCATTCACTTCAAGCTCTAGCGGTCAAACTACTAAAGAATACATTCGTTTGCTAGATCCTATCTTACAAAACCATTCTGTCAAGATCCTATTAGCTGATCAATATGCGTCTATCAAATCAAAAAAGTTTAGAGATTACCTACTCGAAAAAGGTGTTACAATGGTGTTCACATCGGTAGATTGCCCACAATCAAATGGTCTTAATGAGCGGCTAAACCAGACATTGGTGAATCGTATTAGATGCAAAGTGAATAGTCCAGAAGGAAGAACGCAGACGTGGTCGAAAATAGCGGAAAGTTGCACATCAGAATACAACAAGACAATCCATAGCACTACTAAATTTACACCAAGATATCTGCTATTGGGAGAGGATTTGGAAATAATACCATCACAACTGAGGAAAAAACGAAACTTACAAATAGACAGAGAAGAAGCAATAAAAATTCCAATTTAAACCACAAACGGAACAAACTGAGATGTGATAAGAACAGAAGAATATATGGTTTCAAGGAAAAAGAACTAGTGTATATAGAAAAAGGGAACAAGTTGAATAGAAATAAATTCAGATGAAGTTAGAAGTGGACCGTTCCCCATTATAAGAAGAATATCAAACTCAATGTATGAAGTGGCCTGCGGAATCAATGGGAGTGAACCAATCATCTGTCACTCAAGCAAATTGACACCTTCGAGGAAGTTTCTCGTTCAAGGGGGGGAGATGTAAGAAGCTGGTTGCTCTACATTCACGCTTCTTCTTTCTAATCATATGAACCATATGACTTGTTAATAATTTACTAATGTTGTTTATCAAACTATCATTGAATGTTCATATTTGTACAGTTTAAGTTATTGAGATTATTTATATTATAATTGACATTAAAAATCGATTTTCTAAAGTAAATGAAAATCTTTCGTCAATTATTCATTAATGTGCGAAGTAAGATCATTATAAATATCTTTCTTCATATTCTCGTAGAATATTATTATCGTAATTCTCATCTTCAATTGTTATATTTCCTTTCCTTCTACAGTTCGGGCTAAACTTTGCATGTTCGTTGGCTACAACATCATTTTGCTCCCAATCTCCTATACAAACTGAACAAAATACGCAGCGTACAATGTCCGGTTCACTTGCGAATATAAATCCCTCTTTCGCCATGTTTTCCGCGGACAAATGCGGAGAAGATTTCAACCATCTTTTATCGAATGTTAATAATCTCAATCTTTCATGTAACATTATCTGTCCTTGTGATAACATCATGGATGCCAATTCACAACTGATTGTGAATTACATTCCTTTACACATACTATTAATTATTGCCCCTATGCCATCCTGATCATTATTCTTTTGTTTTTTCAGTATCATGCCGAGGGAACGCAGACTTCGTGGGATCAATTCAAGCGCAGTGCGCCATCGCATCACCCTCGATGACGAGGATATTGACATTGAGAGTGTGCTTGAGAGGACGAAAACTCGAGTTTTCAAGATAATTAGGGAGCATGCGGCACGGTATGATGCAAATGTAAAGTGGTACATAGTTTTAAACGTTTTATTGTATAAATTAGTGGTGCTGGATGACAAGGTTGATGAGTCTGTTTCATCTCTAATAAATCTGCATAGTTACTCCAACATAGCGCTAAACGTGCTTGAGAACTATGACGACTTCAATGAGCATTTTTTCTTGGCTGTGAGAAAAATCATCATGTCTTTCGAAAATTTCGTAAGACATGGGAGCGGATGGGTGTTGAAGAAAATTGAATCACTGGATGTAAATGTAATCAAATATAATCCAATATACACATCCAGTTACATTCAAACACCACAGTTTTTGAAAAACAAAAAATGTATTATAAATGTCAAAAATCTTTCTGATGAAAAAATGTTTTTTGTGGTCGGTCCTCGCATATTTCCATCAGAAACCAAGGAACTCGGACTTGACTGTAAAGTATTTGAGCAAGTTTGCTCACAGACTCAATATGCGAGGTGTAAATTTCCCGGTGACGACACGCGATATTAAGAAATTCGAAATACTCAATCCGGACATTGCAATTCACGTCATCGCGTATGACAACAAAAAATTTTTTCCCTACCGTACAAGCATTTTCCGCATGCATAAACACCAAATTAATCTTTTAATGTTGAAAGCTGATGCAGGAAAAACACATTATTGTTTAATCAACACCGCTAACGGAAAAAACGGTTTATCGCGTCTTTTCTGTCACCTTTCAAAACACCATGGACAAGTACATGTTTGTAATTTCTGTTTTCACCGGTTCACATCAAACAAATCTATAAATTGTGACGGGAAAGCAAATTTGATGAAACATATGGAACTTTGTTCCAAGTTTGAATCTCAGCGCGTTTCATATCCTGAACGCGGAGAGACAATTAAATTCAAAAAACTAGGCGCGACGTTAAAGAAAAAGTACACCATTTACGCGGATTTAGAAACATACGTTGTGAATATTAATGATGATGATGTTGATGATGATTCCGATTCCGATGAAATTACTCGTAGTTACACAAAGAAAACGGCGCGGCATATTCCTTGCGGGTATTGTTTCGTTGTTATAGATGTAAACGGAGAAATTGCATACGGACCTGTACTCCATAGATCGAGTAGTTTAGACGAAAAAATCATGGAGAAATTTCTTCAGGAAATTACAGATCTTGGCGAAATTTTGTATCAGGATATGAAACGAGAAATTCCGATGCAACATTTGTCCGAAAGTGAAGAGCGCGAATTTCAAAATTCAGTAAACTGCGGGCTTTGTGCTGAACCGTTCTCAGAAACCGATATTAAATGTCGACACCACGCGCATGAAACCGGTAACTACCTATGTGCAGCACATGTTTCTTGCAATTTAACAGCTCGTACTCCGGAGTACATTTCGTGTTATTTCCATAATTTCTCCGGTTTTGATTCGCATTTTATTCTGAAAGCGCTTGGTAAATGTAAAAAAGAAATATCCTGCATCGCGAATACGTCAGAGAGATTTTTAACACTTTCGGTAGGCAAAATTAAATTTCTAGATTCCTACAAGTTTATGTCTGAATCCTTGGAAGTATTGGTGCGTAATTTGGTAGAAAGTACAGACATGGAAAAGAAGTTCGAAAGATTATTTTTGGTGTTTCATGATCCACCTTGCGAACACAGACAGCTCTTGTTGAAAAAAGGAGTATATCCCTACTCATACATGAGCTGTCCCGAAAAATTCGCGGAAACATCGCTCCCTCCCATTGAATGTTTTCATAATGACTTAACTGATACACCTCTGTCTCGCGAAGAATATGAGCATGCGCAAAGAGTGTTCTCAACATTCAAGCTAAAAAATCTGGGTGAATATCACGATTTTTATTTATGTTTGGACGTAATGCTATTAGCGGTAGTTTTTGAATCCATGAGGTCTACGCTTTTTAGCTCATACGGTCTTGATGTGACACATTTTCTTTCTCTCGCGCACTTCACCTGGAATTGCATGCTGAAACACACTAAAGTCGAACTGCAATTACTTACAGATCCGGACATGCATCTTATGTTTGAGGCGGGGATGAGGGGTGGGGTGTCATTTATCGGTAAACGTTATTGCGAAGCAAATAACAAACATCTACCCGAAACATACGATCCTTCAAAACCGTCTAAGTATCTGCTTTATATCGATGCAAACAGTTTATACTCGGAAGCTATGAGCAGACCCCTCCCTTTTGGGAATTTCAAATTCCTCACAGAGGAAGAAATTTCCAAACTTGATTTCGAGAATTTGGACAGCAATTCAGGAACTGGTTACGTAATTGAATGTGATCTCGAGTACCCGAAAGATTTACACGATAAGCATGCCAGCTTCCCTCTCGCGCCGCTACACTTAACTCCACCGCGGGAATTGCTGTCCGAGTATCAGACAAATGAGAACGGTCAGGGAGTGACCAGAAAACTCATGAACACACTTTTTAACCGTGAAAAGTACATTGTACACTATGTCAATTTAAAACTCTACCTTCAGCTCGGTTTGAAATTATTGAAAGTGCATCGCGTCATTAGTTTTTCCCAATCTCCCTGGCTGAAAAGCTACATCAACTTCAATATCCGGAATAGACAGAACGCGAAAAATAAATTTGAAATATCCTTCTTTAAGGCCTGTTGTAACTTGATATTTGGAAAAACTATACAATCAGTTCGGAAACATATGAATGTTAAAATTATTACAGATGAAAAACGATTGGACAAGTACATTTCAAATCCGTTATGCAAACGCTGGCAAATAATTAGTCCGGACGTGATCGCGGTTTTCTCTCGCAAGTTGGAACTTAAAATGAACAAACCTGTCTATTCCGGCTTTTCCGTACTGGAGTTGAGTAAATTCCATATGTACGATTTTTTCTATTGCAAGTTGCAAAAAATCGTACCCTGGAACTGCGTAGAACTGTGTATGACTGACACCGACAGTTTTCTTCTAAACCTAAAAGTCGAAGATGTGTATCAGTTGATTAGAGAAAATTTGACCCTTTTCGATACTTCTAACTATCCACCTGCCCACCCTTGCTTTTCCATGGAGAGAAATAAAGTTGTAGGTAAGTTTAAGGATGAAACGGGGCTCAAGGCCGATCTCTAAATTTATAGGTCTTAGATCGAAACTTTACTGCTTTTTAGTTTGTAATGAGAATGATAACGAGGTTGTAAATAAATACGTAGCAAAAGGAGTAAAGTCATCGGTTAAATGTAGAAAACTTAATTTTAATTTGTATAAGAAATCATTGTTTGAACGTAGTGTACATGTAGAAAAATTTAGTATGTTAAGATCCTATAACCATAGTATGTTTCAGGTCAAATGTGCTAAGGTCTGTTTGAGTCCTTATGACGATAAAAGATACATTGAAGAAAATGGTCTGAATACTCTGCCTTTCGGTCATTATACCCTCAACACTTCAACTGATTGATCAGTATGTGTCGTGACAATCATCCAACACCACTAATTTGATTTGTCTGTTGTAATATCATGAATATTATTAGATCTAAGCTAGCTTTAGAGCTTCATAGCGTGCCGCGTGTGAACTATCCCACTCGCAAGTATGAACTGAAAAGTGAAAAAGATCTCCTTCAAGCAGACCTTATTGGAATGATAAGTTTATCACGTTTTAATAAGGGTTATAAATATATCTTAGTTGTTATTAATTGTTTTACAAAATTTGCATATTGTGTACCATTAAAAGACAAGACAAGTCAATCTGTATTTAACGCTCTCCAACCAATTATTTCTAAAAATAAGGGCATTAAGCTGTTCCAAACAGATCAGGGAACAGAATTCTTCAATTCAAAAGTTAAAGCATTATTAGATAAATATAGTATTAAACATTACCATGTTTTTACCGATAAGAAAGCCTCCATAGTTGAAAGGTTTAATAGAACACTTAAAGCAAAAATTTATAGATATTTAACTGAGCATGGAACAAAAAACTGGTTAACCAATCTAGACAGTTTGGTTCAAAATTATAATGCTACAGTGCACAGTTCAATTAGAATGAAACCTAAAGATGTGGGGAAAAAAGATCGTACACATGTTTTATCGTCATTGAATTCTGCATTCAATAGACGATATAAATTGAAAAATTCAAAACCAAAATTTAAGCTAGGCGATATCGTGCGAATCTTGAAGAAACGATTATTTTTCGATAAATCTTATAACATAAACTGGAGCGCAGAGTATTTTGTGATTCATTCTATATTTCCTTCCAAACCTATAACCTACTCACTGAGAGATCTAAACGGTGAAGTAATTAGTGGCCGGTTTTATGCAGAAGAAATTAAAAAAACGCAATTAAACAAAACGGAGAGACAAGTGTATTTGATTGAAAAAATATTAAAACGTGATAAAAAAGGATTGTTAGTGAAATGGATTGGATTTTCTAAACCTAGCTATATTAGTAAAGATCAATTATTAGATGAAAATAATCTTTTGTACTCAATTGTAAATAACATGTACATTTATTGTAAATAATCTATCGAAGATTTTATTGTAAATATCATGATGTACATTTGTTGAAAATATATTAGAAGTATTATTTGACATCATAAAAAATTGGTTCTCATTTCGTAATATAAGAATCTTTTGAACATCCATAATCTGTCTGATGATGTGGAGAGGAGGTGGAGAGTGTTGCTCTGCATTCCAATCTCTGGGAAACGCCTCTCTCACACAAGTAGCGTCATCATGACCTCGGTCATTGTTCTAAATACCAGTGCCTTTGTTCTAACTATTCAGTGGCTTATCAGATCACGTACTGTACGTTTGTAATCATGAGCCAATTACCAATTGTTAACTTTGATACCTTAATTACAAATAAAGAAAAGCCTGCATTTTGTAAAAATGGAGATCTACTACCTCACAATGCACGAATGTTAATTATATCTCCCAGTGCTGGGGGAAAAACAAATCTCTTATTTAATTTAGTATTTGCTGAAAATGGTTTAAAATTTAAGCACATTTACTTATTTAGCAAAAGTTTATATCAACCAAAATATGTTTTTTTAAATAAGGTATTTGCAGGTTTGAAAAATATCGGATTTCACATGAAAGATGATGTGAGCCAAATTCCCCATCCAAACCGTATCCCTGAATATAGCTTGGTAATTTTTGATGACTTGCAACTGAGTAATGTGCCACAGATAAGAGAATATTTTACAATGGGTCGTCATCGAAATATTGACACTGCATATTTAATTCAGAGTTATGGTGCCACACAGAAACATTTCACTAGAGATAACGCAAATATGATTATTATTTTTAAAATGGATTTATTGAGTCTGAAATTAATTCACAGAGATCATGTTGGAGGAGATATGTCTTATAAAGATTTCAGTAAACTTTGTCATACAGTTTGGAATCGTAAACCACATAATTTTCTTACAATTTTAAAAGAATGTAATATAAAGGAAGGAAAATATCGGGATTCACTGGACACGATTCTTTCCGTTCAGTAGAGATTAATTCTTTGTGCAGTCATGTTGTCTAAAACACATAAAAGTAGGAGGAGGAGGGGGAGGAAGAGGAGAGGAAATAGCTTAGTAAATAACAGGAAGGAGAATTTAATAGAAACGATTAAGACATTACGAAAGGTGATTAGTGACAAGCATAAAAGCCTTATTAATTTTGAAAAACGAACGGATGAATTCAATAGGAAATCTCTTTCGCCATTAATTGAACCTATAATTGAATTGGGAAAAACCAAATCTACATTGCATTCTAATCATGATTTTACACCTGAAAAGGAAGAAGTAAAAGAGGAACAAGAGAGTATGGAAATTGATAATGAAGATGATGATGATGATGAGTATGAAGATGAGGAAGAGGGAGAGGAGGATGGTGATGATGATGATGATGATGATGATGATGGGAGTTCACTTGGTGCTAGCAGAATCAATGATTTGTTGAGCAAATACCTAACAGTGTTTCATAACGAAAAGTTGAATAATTCAATTACTTATGGAGTTTCATACAAACATCAAAGTGAAAAGTATTATATCGGTGATATACAGGTAATATTTGATAATGGATATATAGATGTTGATAAAGAAAGAATTCAATTAACTCGCGGATTACTCGAATTATTATTCAAAGCGAGACCAAACAGAAATCTTTATAATAATGATGACCTTGACAAGTACAAACGTATCTTATTACTTACTGGCGTACATTTAGATCGAAGAGGCTATGTTAAACATAATCATGGAATTAAATCGCAATTGATTCAGAAATTATTTCCCAGTAAAAAACTTGTTAAAAAGAAGGGACAAGGTTTGTTGAATTTTGCAAAAAATATTTCTCATGAAAGAAATTACCAATACTTTGATAGTTTTGATGAACTAGTGGAAAGATTAAATTTACTCTATTCCTCAAAAGCTTCTGGGAATTCTGCTCAAGATGTTGAGATTTCATCTATACTAGAAGAGCTCAGAGAAGCAAAACTAATTATTTAGTGTCACGATGACCTTGCATCGATTCAGACGGATTGAAACACCTACTGCTACCGCTTCAACTGCTGAGGTTTCCTGTAATATTGATGTCATAACACAGACTATAATTGATTCAATAAATCAGCAGGGAATCAGTGAAGCTGTTAAAAGTTCATTACAGAATTTTAGTGCAAATATTGATAAAGTTATCATAGAGAGAACACAAACTCTACAGAGTGCATTGGGAGAAGTGAAAAATTTATCAGATACCTTTTCAACCCAGTTGGTTAGTATTGACAAAAATAAGGTTGATAAATCTTATTTGGACGAAAAATTGAAAGCCATTTCTGATAAAATTAAAAATTTAGAGATCTTGGACAGAAACTATCTTAACACTAAACTGAAACAGCTTAGTACAGAAATTTTTACTAAAGTAAATGAAACACAACCGTCAGTAATTGATAATAAATTTAGATACTGTTTTGGAGAAATTGACTAGTAAAAATATAACTAAGGAAGAATTTGAAAAAAGATTATCTGGAATGGCAGACGCAATAAAAGCTACTATTTTGATGGGATTAAACAATTCGTTACAAAGGATGCTGTTAATGGTCTGATTAAACAAATTAATGAGCAATATGCACAAAAAACTGATTTAAAAGATTTTATTAAGAAAGATGAATTGGATCTTGCTGTTAAAAAGGTTAATGATGAACTAACAACCTTGATTACAAATTCTGAAAAAGATACTGTGATGAGACTGCAATGTTCACCCGCTTTTATAGATTATTTAGAATTATTCATTCACAAAATGGCCTACGATATTGTAAGGAATTACGCAAAAGTTAGTTTTAATATGAATTGGATAGAGGCTAAACAACATAATTTGACTGAGGAACAGGTGGGAGATTTGATTACATCGAAAATGGGTCTTGGTCAATATGCTGGGTTTGTATTAGCCCCAAAAGAAAATCTATAACGAGCGGTAACAATTTAATTGTAAGCATAGCTGGCGAGGGAAAGCAGAGCTGGCGAGGGAAAGCAGACTTCGTAGCATCCAATTCAACTGCTAGTAGTAGCGAACGGTCGATCATAGTGGAGAACGGAATGAATTCTCTATTCTCTCTTCACTCCTCATTCGTAAAATGCTGTGCTCCGCTACGCAGAAAGAGGTATATGCTCGTATACGGATGACGAAGTAAAGGAGAGCAAACTCAACACACATGGCTTTTGCAGCAGAGGAAAAGCAGCAACGTGCGAGGAGGCCCAAATTGGGGTTTTGACCATTTGGCTTACGATTGGTTTACTGTAACCAATGTCACATTTCCTGATAGTGGTGAAATTTGCATACACATAATTGATATTGATAGTGAAGGAGACTTTAAAGAGGTTATCAACTTGCCCAATGAGTATTCTCTAGTCTTAAACAAGCATAAACTTAAAAGTTTTCTTTCACTCTCGTGGGAACTTAATGTCAGTGGAAATCGAATTTTCCTAAGAGAACTGCACAGTGAATGCAAATATTGATGATGTTGATTTGAGCACACCAAGTGATATAGGTCTGAGAATATCTATAAATATTTTTGGAGGGGGATTTGCGCAAAAATTTTTCCTTATTTCTCGGTAATTGCGCAAAAAACCCGTCAGTAATCCCAATATTAGGCTACTAAGAGTAGGTTTATATATCACAGTATGTCAAAAATCTTTCTCAGAAATGATAATCGTATGCCTGTGAATATCTTGTATCTATGTATTCTTTCTCCCTTACCAATTGAGCTGAAGATAGTAATTCTATATGATATATATATATATATAATATATATATATATATATATATATATATATTATATATATATATAATATATATATATATTATATATATATATATATATATATATATATATATATATATATACTGTATAACACTATACTCCATATTGACACACATATATAACTGCATACTGTATTATATAGCCATTGACACAGCAGACAGAACAACATGACAAGCAATACTCCAAATCCAAACAAAACCTAACTCGCACTCTCTCTGACAATCGCTTTCTCTCTCTTCCAACCCCTAAGTTTGGAGAAGCTATACAGCTGTGAGAGAGAAACGCGTTTGGCGAATGATAGTTTCATGCTTTCTCCCCTATCCCTGTCACACTCTTTCTCACTTCAGCCCATTGTAATATTTTCTGTTGTAGAACGGTGTGCAGAAAGTCTCTTCAGGTTTGGAAGAGGCGCCTATTGCATGAATGATCTAGTAATATTAGTCTTATTAACTAGTGTGGAATTTATTTATACTGTACTAAAATTTCAAATAAATATTAGTCAGGTGATCGAGTCATTATTGCTATTTTCATATTGTAGGCTATATTTGTTTTTTTTAGCTTCGAAATACTAGCTTGAAAAAATATTTATCTTACTAAAAGTATCAAATATTAACTATGGAAATTATTCTTGTTCTTGTTTAGCATCTACAAACGCCTTCAACAAAACCTAGCTGAATCTTCTAATAAAATTGATCTTATTGTGAATCTTCTCTTGCAAGACAATACTAGTCCAAAATCATATTTCTCAATGAGTAATATTGTGGGTTGATCCAACAAAGCTTTATATAACAGTTGAAAAAACAATAGAATATAGAAAAAGTGGACCAGTGACCAAAATACATTCCACTTGTTAGGAAGTATAGAGAACACCATATTCGTATATATGAAATTAGTTGTAAGTTGAGATGATGACATACCTTGTTAGTAAAGTATCACAGACGTTACTCTCCACGTAAGAGACTCCACTATTTCGCATTGAGGTGGTATCAATCTCATGGTTCAAAGCTGGTTGTAGACCAATTGAGGGGAATGGTGGCACAATTGTAGCAAAATCAGAGATGGCACCTCTGATTTTGCTACAATTGTGCCTCCAAGGACGCTTTTTTTTAGATTTGACTCTAAGGTGGAAGAAGATGTTGATGGCCCAGATTTTTCTTCTCCTTTAGATTTCCTTTACAAAAAAAGAAAAGTTTATAGGTCTGATGTATTAATTCTCATTGAATTAAATTCTAAATGAATATAGTTTGGGAAATAATTGAATCATAGTTAAAGAAATGTCTGGAAACGTTATGTTTGTATAGAAAATAATATTATATAACTTTGAATGTGAATGTCTATTCCAAGTATCATTATTCAAATATGTTTTTTTTATATTATAATGTATGTGTTGGCTTATTCGTTTTTTCAATTGTTATTTTTATTTATCAAAAAATAACCGGTGGTTTGGTAGATACAAGGATATGGACCATAAAAAACTTCACTTCTTTTTATAGAGGGAAATAATAATTTACTATACTCGCTGATAATTATATTCTGTAAACTATTAAGTTACTTACTTTTGCTGTAATCTCCATTTTTTCATCAAATGCACTGGTACTTTTCTGTTGTGTGGTCTTCTCTTCTTTCCTTTAGGAGTTGACGTTGCACTGCAATTAAATTTAGAAGAAAATTATTCTGGAAACTTGTGATTATGGGATAAGAAAGTGTATGAAGCAAATGGATTTGTAAATTCATATTTCCAACACAGAGAATGGGCTACTGTGATACTAAATATTGTCTTCGTAAGGGTATAATTGTATTTATGGTGGAGGGTGAATTCCTATAGGGAATATAGAGAAGGATCAGACAACCATGAGACATACAATTTTAATTGAATACATTTGACTATATTAGCATCTAATTACTTTATTAGAAGTAATGAGCATTGGGATCGGGAACATTTCCAATCACAATTTTGAAATGTTCAAAAATCACTTTGCAGACATTTTTTCATAAATAGTCTACATAATTTGCAATTTCTCTACACTCTTCTCACTGGTACTTCATTTCCACAGGAATCACAATGATCAGGAGAGAAAAAAAGAGCTTACATTGAGCTATTTTTCTCCTAAATTTAGATAAGATTACAGAATTAAAAATAGGTTTAGTCTATAAATTCAATTTAGGTCGCATCGTTAACAGTATGTTCTGAACAAAAATATTGTACAAAACCGATTCTTTAAATATCTAGTCGCCTTTGTATCACCTCACTATAACTTAAACATTACTTTTAAATAATAGTGTACTGTGAGTTTTGTAAGATCAATTCAAATTTGCCATGCTTTTCTATCACCCGGTTGCTCTCTGTACCTATCCATTCAGACATATATCTTGAATAATTATGCGAATAGCGTTGTCAATAACGTTGACGTTTGTTCATATTAACAAACATAAAAACATACATAACGAAATAACTCTCTTGAGATAATACGAACTGAGAATATAATTATATTTACATAATAACAATATTAATTATTCAAAGCATGATTTGCTTCATATTATAGTAGGGCTAAAGTACGTGACATTTTAATTTATCTAATTATATGAAATGAAATCAACTAACCTTCTACGTCTGTTAGCATGAAATTCTGGTGGTAGCCGCCTTTTCATTCTCCTGGCTGAAAGAACCAACTTCTTCTTTCCCTTCACCGTATGTCTTGAATCCATTTTACCGGCCGAAAATGCCAGAGAAACATATATAATACGGAAATCTAAATTATATGTGAAGTGCGTCTGGAAATACTATGTCCTAGGACTAGCCACGATCACTGTCAATATGACAAGTGAACAAGCTGAAGAACTAAAGCCTCGTTTACATTGGTCAAGTTACTTGAATCAAGTTAACTTGATTCAAGTCAACTTGAATCAATTTTGGTGTTTATTGTGACCAGCCTGAGCACTGGTGAGCAGTGCACCAGCCTGGTGCACCAGCCTGAGCCAGTTGTGACCAGCCTGAGCACTAAGAATGAAGGCTGACTTGTGGGTGGGGTGGTGGGTGAGTGACTTGTGTGTTGGGGTGGAAGGTGCCTGAGTGACGTTTGGATGGGGTGGAGGTTAGGAGCGCATAAAAAATCATAGAGATAAAACTTGTAAATATGATTCCGATGGAACCACTGGTTCGATTTTCAAGCTGAAAACTGATAAAAATTTTTTATCATCAAATCTTCAAAATGACTACCTGTTTTTCTTGAAAAAATGGATCCCTTTGAAATTAAGAAATTTATTTCTGTTTAAATGAAAATTAAAAATAAATCGACATGGTAGCGGCATGGATATAGATATTACAAGAATAAATCAGTTTTCAAAACAAGTTTTACTCTAATAGTGAGCGAGTAATAGCATAAGGTATTTCGCATGATTTTAAAGCGCTACATGGTGGCAATTTTTGAACTAGGGCCTGTGGTGTTTCGCCTTAACAGCAATATCAGAGTTCAATGTCTCTAGCCTCAAGCTGTATTATTGTAACGTTTAAAGATAAGAAAAGTTAACAAAAAAATCATGATGGAACTGTCACTTACATTACCAGTCGCCGAATACATACCTATCTTGGATGCAACACAATTGCAATTCAGTTGAGGAGCTACACACTTCGATCAGATAAACGAGTACCTAAAATAAAGAAATGGAACATTTAGAAGCCACCTATACCCCCCTCATCACTCACAAACTAATTAAATAGTAATCATTCCAATTAAAAGTCAACATACCATGCAAGTCAAAGATCACAGAATGGCGACAGATGAGTTAACAAGAATCCAATAAAATCGATTGTTCACTGTTCCGAACCATCAACAGCCAGTGCCAAATGAATCATAACCTACAAGACTATCTTTTCCCAAAATATTGAAGTGTCATAAAAATGTAAATTTTATGTAAGATATTATAAAAAGTACTTTATTATTATTAATGTGTTATCTAAAGAGAGAAAATAGGTAAAATTATCTGCCAAATGATAAAACCGCATTGTTCAATCAAAGTATATCAAGCCAAACTTTCATGTGTTTTAATGACTAAGAATTTCTTGTTGATAAATTACCAAAGACTAGCTAATAAGATTAGTTATTGTATAAACATAAAGCCCAATATTAATTGAGAAAGAAAAATTAAATGTACAAATCATGATACAATAATAAAGCAAAGAGAACTATTAGATTTTTACAAGCCTGAGAATTATAGAGTTGTTGGATTGGCAATGATTTCGCACCAATGTTTGAAATACTTTGATGGCATGTTATTGCCGCAAAGAACCGCTTCCAGCTGAGGGCAGAAAGATTATTCAGAAAAAATGTTTATGTTTATGTGTAGAGAAGGAGATTATTTATATTTGTGTATTGTAGGTAGTAGGAGATTAGCCAATGTAAGGCGCATATATTTGAATGGAATTCATTTGTTATTATACTTATTGTTGAACTCTTGAAAGACACGTTTCTCACAAGATTTATTAACAGGCTTTGTAACTTGTATGATTCCTGATCCAAAACCACCAGGATCATAGAAACTATATTGTACTCCCAAATTATCATTTTGTATCAGAAATCAGAGGGTGCATTATATGACGTTGTGTCTTAGCACCATAAAATAATTGTGAAGTAAATAACTGAGCTTCAGTAGGATTGTGAAATTGAAAGAATAGATAGCCTAGTCAAGGTAACACTTGAATAAAATCGAATATTATTTATGATAAAGAGTAATCATATTATCTAAAGCGATAAGAGAACCATGCAAAATTGTAACTGAGCAATAATGAGAATTCCTTGGCAGAAATAAAATTATGAAGCAGCTTGTTAATTATTGGCAGATTATAAAAAAAAAGATTGCTTGTACAATTCGAGGTTAGAATCCTTTGTTTTGATTTAATACATCAATCAATCTTAGATCAATCGACAATTTATTGAATTGATATTGAATCAATCAGCTGATTGCTCAATCAACTATTACAAATTAAATTATATTTTTTACTCACAAAATGTATATACTATATACTAGGGAAGGTTTATGTAAATAGATAAGAACGATTATTATTGTTACTCGAATATTTATTGAAATTGTAAGGGTGAGAAAATGAAAAACAAGAAAAGATCGTACAGGTTTTTGATATTTAAAACAAAACAATGAATTATTTGTACAAAATTAGAATTGCAATTGGGAATAGTAATAATCAGATGAATATTTCAAGGGCTACTCGCTTTGCTGCTAGTGAAGATTCATTTGTTGTGGTTATGAAAAATTTAGAACAATGACTCAGTAGTCACCTACCTTTATGAAAATGGCTTCCCAATTTGGCATCCACTGGTTGAAACAGGACGTTAATTATTAATTAAAAATTAAAAAAAACTGATCTAATGAAGTGGGTTCAGATCCCCTCCTATTTAATAATACAATTCTCTTTAAACTGCCCGAACTGTGACGGGAAAACTGTATCATAAAACAACAACAAAATCTATCCCCTTCACCAGAACAGCCGGACTTTACTCACAGTCCTATCGAACGAGCTCACACACAACACAAAAGTAAAAATTTTGGGTATTAATATATATCTCAGTCAATGCCAAACATGAAGCCATTTCAAATACATATTTTTATCAGTCACACAAGCGAGCACGTTTGTTATCAAAAACAAAAGAGAAGCTACAATAATTTTTATAACAAATGAAATGAACAATCTTTCTGTCGATGACAAAAATTGTCCAAAGACAAAAACATTGTTCATTAAACTTTTCTAAATTAAAACTCTAAAATCCTGATAAATATGAGATAAATATATGATTCATATATATGTCCCATATGACCAGGTGACACATCACCCATCCCGCTGAAAGACTCGTCCCTGAGTCTGTAGTCAAGAGGGGAACGAAAAAATAAATAATGATTAAACAAAACAATATACTCGGGAAACAAACGTGTTCCTGATTGACTTTATAATGCTACTATACATTGAAATCAAACATTTACATAGAAAGGTAGGTTACTCAAACTAAATTACAAACATTCAAATCAAGTTCGAAATGAAACTATGCTGCACAATAACATTGATTATACATGAAACTAACTTTCAATATTATACACATTAATATACATGAATATTCAACTTATTATGAAAAGAAAATCTCAATTGACAATATATTTATTTGTGAATCAACATTGAACTACTTCAAAAGCTGCAATAAAAATCGAAGAAGAAAAAAAAACTTTATAAGTACATATGACTCATAACTATATAGTCAAGAAAGAAAACAATAGAACAGTTAATCCATCAAAAGCAACAACTATATAACTCTTAACTATCAATTATATGTATCTTAGGTTGTGCTACCATTACAGCAGATAATTTACACACATACAACTTGATGCCTAAATATGCACAGGGTAAAGTTAAAACCCCTAACCAGCCAAATAATATATAAAAAACAAGACTAGAGGAATTTACAACATCTCCCCAAGAATTTGGAAGATCTACTTTGTGAAATAAATCTGACGATATTATGTTTTGAACTGTAAATTCCGGAACCTTTATATCTATATCAGTTTTTTAAATTTCGCTAAAATTAACAAAATTAGGATTGAAATGCGGTTGCAAAACATCAATTTTTACGAATTAAACTTAACCCAATGCAAAGGTAAGTAATGGAGAACCTGAGGTTGTTTATCAACATTTGCGTCACACGGAAAAGTCTTTCTCACCATTATTCTCCCGCCGACCGAAATCTCGCAATGACAGGGTAAACCACATACATTGCTCCCGGAAAAGGTTGAAGATGATGGAACGAACCTCCCTCGCAAGTGACTGTAGTGTTGGCCTGTATATTTGCGACTATATACTCCGAAGGCGAAAATTCGACGATCTCCAACTCCTGCTTAGCTGGACAACAGCTTAAACTGCAATATTGTTGGATGTCCTTCAGCTCTGTCGCCGCAAACAAGTAATGCATACATCTTGATGACATATGTCCTCCATGCACCAGCCGCGGAAGATAGCATAAGAAATCGTCCTGTGCCCGACAAGAAGAGAGATGATCTCCCGAGATGACATGAATCTCACCGTCCTCCTGTCTCCGCTCCGAAACGAAATCCTGCTGCTGAAGCTGACAAATCTTCCCATCGGAATACATAGGTGTCCTCACATACTTGTGCAATTGAAACTGTCCGCCGATGCTGACCAACGGTACTTTTAAGCTAAGCACCATGGAGTTCTCCTTCACCACACAAGTCGTAAGTGGAAGATCAAAATATCGCTGCAAATCTGATAGAGGTATAGCTAACTGGTGTCCTTTCGACTTATATCCTTTCTCCAATCTGAAGAGATCTGAACGTAATAAATTGGGGTGTACCAGCAAAAAGGGTAAAAGCTTTTTATCACAGCGTTCCTTTGCAGTATTCATGGATTCCTGCCATGATAAAATATTTACATGTGAGTAGAGGTGAAAAATGTAAGTTAATAACTGGTTTGTGAACAGTGTTTTTTCCTCCGATACATTCTGTTGTACGAATAATCTCATACTGTCTGTTAATTTGCTATACGCATTGAGAAATTGCTAAGAAAATTTTCCAGCAAACTGCCTCAAGTTGCAAGAAATCCGAATTAAATCTCTGTGGTTGTCTGCAACCAACCCTTGGAATGCGTTGAGGTGATCAGCTACATGTTTTTTTCGTTGAATTCCAGCTTATGAAGTTCACCATCTGTCGCTACTGCACAGCAAAAATGAAGAAAATCGCCGACAACATCGATCGCTCTGGTTTTTCGTGGAGCTTGAGTTCCCAAACGAATTGAAGAGTTGAAAGCAGCATGACTGTTGCGAAGAATTCCGTTTGTAGAATTATACATAACTTCTACCGCATCCGCTAAACTGCAATCCTCTTGTTGACAGTTAGGCCAGAACACCCTTTACGCTTGCAAGATGTCGATCTGAGCTGCCGGGAAATCTACCTTGTATGTTAGTGGAACCGATGATTCATATGCTACAGCATGGCGTAGCTCCTTGTAGAAAACTCCCGCGAAGACCCTGACTGCCTCCAGTTGCGCCGTGAAAATCGTAAGAATGAGAAATGACGCAAAATGTACCATAATTGACATGTTTATGTGTAACAGAACCTCTTACAAACAAAAAAACTCTACTTTGAAGCAACCGCAAATGAATCGTAATAAAAAAAAAATCAAGAGAAACGTTTACAATAATATTAACAAACTCTATGTGAATATTACAATTAACAACTGGACTGGCTGGTTAGCATATATTATTGATCAGAAACCTTTAAATGATACAATTTATTAAAAGTGCATAGGCCTATATATATATATATATATATATATATATATATATATATATATATATATATATATATATATACTGGAATAGTTCTGAAATCAGAACAATATATGAGTCATATGAAACAAAATCACAATCATACAATAAATCATCAGAATATAAGAGACTTATACTCTAGTTATATTTTTATTGAGAAAAAAATTCAAGTCAAAATAAATGTGAATGAAATATTCATCCATCAAAAATATAATTGTCTTATAACAGCTTCATTATGAATTTCTATCGGTGAACGTTTAAAAGTAGCAAAAAAATAACGCTTGTCACTCAATGAACGACCTTGCCCTGGATATGAATAACAAGATTGACAACTAAACAAAAATACGTGACAATTGCACTTTCTTTAACATAGGTCACATCAGTACAAACGCAAAAAAAAACAAAACAATGAATTACATTACTGTACTTTTTCGTGGCACCAAATATTATAACGTACCATGATTTATCGAGAAAAAAGTTATATCAGTGAGAATTTTACATTACAAAAATGTAACATGCAATCAGAATATGTAATTATGTGAATGAAACATAACCATTTGGTTATCATACAATGGTAAACTATCCATCAACAATATTTCCTGTTCATTTTCCTGAAATAACCATAATTTGAAATAACTGAGATATAATTATAATGACTATGAAATATATCATGGTTGATCATAACTGTAAAATCAATACAAAATCAATAATGCAACTGGTGAAATTAAATGTAAAACCCAGCCAAATACCAATTTTCATAGGTAACTGTACCCTAAAATTATAAATATGTAACCATGGAATAATAAACCCTCTTCTATAATAACTGATTCCATATCGTAAAACATGGTTCAACAATGATTACCAAAAATCACTTCTGAAAATAAAAACTCAACCATAATAATAAGCCCTAAACTCAACCTATTGTGCCAAAAGAAAATTTTTCCACTCAAAACCATTAATACTAGAACCATGACACGATGAAACTCAAATATTATCATGGAATATAATCAAGAATATAGTAATCATTACTTTATACTGAGAAAAAATTATAAAACGAAATACAATTCAAAGATATAAACGTATAAAACTGAAACTCTGCTATCCATAGCTAAAAAATTCCCCTATAACCGTTTATTATAACCCATGAACAATAAGTTTCGTCTATAATACCATTGAAAAATATGGACTTCACCTCCAGCAACAATAATCAGTAATAATATTTTAATAAAATTTCACGAGGACTTAATTATAGGCTTAATCATAAAACCCCATCGAAAACAGATCAAATAAATAAAATATAATCCTATTATTCAACCACCGGATGATAAACCCATAAATATTATAATCAATTCTGTTAACCAATGATGAAATGATAAATAATTACGAATAATATTTACAAGAATTCTCTTAGGGACTTTAATATAGTGCATAACTTCAAAAAAATACAACTTAAAAAAATGACTATCACCATTCAACCTTAATTATCAACACCTTATGACAACAAATTCAAATATTTAATTCATGAAATCTATCAACAATATATCTACCTTTAATAACCCTTGAAAATATTTCAATAAAACTTATTCATAACCTTAATATAATGAAATATAAAATCCAAAGGGCCAAAATTTTAAAGTGAAATATCTCAGAACCCTTTGCCCTAAACAAAATTATAATTATCGCAATGTTAAAATCCATGCTAAGAAAATATGAAACTGCAATAAATTTTTTTTTCGAAAATCGACTTTTTCTGAAATTTCTAGACTAACAATCAAGATACTTGTAATCGGACAACAATATTAAATTCATCACCAGCAGCTATTATAGACTAAGCGAGGAAAACATTAGTCTGCTAGCACTGTTACAAAAAAAACTTGCTATTATATATTTGGCGTTTGAAATGTGATATTAAAAAAAAAAAAAATTCAAGATATTATGATTTTATTATTAAAAATGATTTATAACACCTCGATCTTCACTATGTACTGAAAATATTATGGAAAAAAGTAATTAATCCAGCAATCCGAATCAACAAAGTAAGCTGAATGAATATTCTGTAATCCAAGGTGTATGTAACCTTACTTGCAGCTAAAGAATCATATTATTATCAAAACATTAAAAATTATAGTACGAATGAATGTCATTATGATTTATCACAAAATCATTGCAATGAACAAATAACCATCATAAATCGTAAAATAAAGAGCTCATCGGAATAAACAAATACCACTTATAAATGAATCCCAAAATCCAATATATGTAGAATACAACTATCCATCAAATATCATGAAACAAGATGAAATCCCAACATAAACCATATAAAAATAGCAGATAATCATCTAGCAAAAACGCGCGAAATTCAAAATCAGTAGATAACCATTCAGCAGAAATGCGCAAAATTCAAAATCCATGTCTGACTGTAGACGAAAATTTATTATCTATTGAAATAACTCACAAACCCTCAAATATCTCAAAAATATCTACATCAAATATCCTATCCCATTTTAGAAATGCAAGCGAATGACCTAAAATTCATCTTTAAATTGAAAAAAAAAAAAAATTTTGCTACAATACAAGGTCACCAACAAAAACTATAAAATGAAAAACCTCAAAACCCTTTGCTCTAAACAAAATTTTTCACAGAACAAGATTGAATGTACTCATCCTAAAAAATAAGATTACCCGAAAAAAAATCGAAAAATCACAAAATTGTTTTCCATGAACTGGAGATTTCTGAATTTTTTGATAATTTCGCCTCTTGGCGGCCAGTAGAGCGAAATTTATTAGTAGGAGTCAATCAATATCGAACGCTTTCAAAATTGTCGTTTGAAAACTTCCTTCACAACAGATTCGTTCGGTGAATTACATTGAATTTCCAGAATATGTTTCAAAATACTAAAACAAAACTTTATATGAAGAAAAAAAATCACAAAACCCCAAAAGGAAAATTTTTGAAAATTATTGAAAATACCTAACTTGAAAACTACTGCCCTAATCGGAAAATTTTATTGGACATAAACGATTGAAATTATCACTACCTACAAGCACAGTGAAAAAAAATCATAAAATCCCAAAATTTAACTCACCTGTAACATGACTATCATCCCAACGGAAAAAACTCAATATCTAGATTACGGATGACATTATTATGGTATAATGATCGAAATAAATTTTTTTCCACTTTTCCACACCTTGCTACGACTTTCGTTCATGAAAAAGTTTCATTCTCCTTACATGAATAATTTCTGGAACAATCTTTCCCCGCTTTTCTAATAACACTTCATAGTTTAAAGCAGATAACTTCCTTGATACCACAAAAGGCCCATGAAAAGGATTATTGAATTTTTTACAAGTATCAGCCTGAAACCTAGGATACAAAACTAAAACTTTATCTCCTTTATTGAAAGCTACTAATCTATGTCTTTTATCAAAACTATCTTTTTGTTTTTTCTGCACTTCTCTTAATATCTCTGGTAATCTCTCACGGACCTTTGCTAACGATTTTAACTCCTCTAACCTATCCCTACAAATAGAAGAAGAAAGGAGAGCAATATGCACTGGACTTCTAGGAACGAATCCAAACACCAAGTAATACGGCGAAAAACCCAATTGAATCTTGAACTGCTACATTATAAGAAAAATATACATGTCTAATACAGCTTGCCCAATTAGACTGATCACCATATATGTAACATCGCAACATAGTTACTAAAGTGTCATTATACCGCTTTGTTACACCCTGAGTGGAAGGCATATAAGCAGAACCGAACTTCTGCTCTACTCCCAATGATACACAAAAATCCTTGAAAATTTCAGCTC
This sequence comes from Nilaparvata lugens, assembly GCF_014356525.2. Classification (NCBI taxonomy): domain Eukaryota; kingdom Metazoa; phylum Arthropoda; class Insecta; order Hemiptera; family Delphacidae; genus Nilaparvata; species Nilaparvata lugens. The sequence continues at coordinate 57,245,423 of NC_052507.1, forward strand.
GAAAATTTGACCCATTATCCGTGTGAATAACTTTAGGTAATCCATATAAAGACACAAAATCTAAAATGAACTTAGCAGTATTCTTAGCATCAATAGCGTATACTGGTTTACAGAATGCGAATCTCGTCGTCCTATCTACCACCACCAAAATATACTGGCAATTATTACTCTTCGATATTGGACCAACTGCATCTATACAGATTGTATGAAAAGGCTCACCTGAAATTGTTATGGGTTTCAAAAACCCAGCCGGTTTCAACCTCGACACCTTTGCCTTTTGACAAACTTCACATGATTTCACATACTCAACTACATCTTTCCTGACTGTAGGCCAATAATACCTATCCTTGATTTTAGACAACGTTTTATCTATCCCTAAATGTCCCCCGAACTGCAAAGAATCATGATATTGTTTCAATACAGTTGTCACCAAACTCTCAGGAACGACCAACAAAAATAAGGCTGCGCTTTTGACCTGTGCTTCCTTGTAGTACAATATGTCATCTCTTAAAACATAATTTCTAGCTTTTCGTGCAATAGTTCTCTCCGCTGACTCTAAATCCAACAAAGCGTCATATATCTTTTTCAAAAACGGATCCTGTTTTTGCAATAATCCTATATTTATACTAGTAATCATGTTAGCGGATTCTTGCGCATCATCTCTAATAAATTGATTCTGTAGAGAAGTTATTTCTTCGCTCATAATGACAAAAGAGAATTCAAAAAAATCGTTCTCAATAACCTTTTCCCCTGGCGCCCTAGACAAAGCGTCAACCAATTGTAATGTCTTGCCTGGTTGATAATGAATATTGAAATCAAACTGAACCAATTTAGTAACCATTTTTGCTAAACGTGAACTTGGTTCCTTGATATTTCTGTAATACTGTAAACTACAGTGATCCGTTACAACAGTAAACTGTTTGTTTAGAAGCCAAGATCTGAAATGCATAACGGAATACGTGACTGCCAATAATTCAAGCTCAGTGGCCGACCAATTTGATTCACTCTTAGTTAATCTTCTTGAAACAAATGAAACTGGATGGATAGTACCGTCCTCTAATTTCTGACTCAAACACCCAGCAATCCCTACAGAACATGCATCTGTGTATAAGAAAGTTTCCCGATTATCACAATAATGAACTAAAACTGGACTCGATATAGGTAATACAATTTTTCAACTCCTCAAACACTTTTGTGGAACTCTTCTTGCTTGACTCCTTGATATTTTCATATACCTCGTTTCACTTTCATTCACTACCAAGCCACCTTATTCGCCTCTCTAGCAACAAATACGTTTCCTGCAGGACATCTTTCCTGCTTGCAATTATTGCTACATTGTCCGCATATGCACATACCTGATACAATCGGTGGAAAATATTTCCCCTGTCTAATCCTTTAATAGCTCTATGCAATGCAATATTGAATAAGATAGTCCATCGCCTTGTTTGACACCTGTGTTAAATTCAAAAGTGCTGCTCCTTCTACTACCAATTTTGACCATTGCTGCAGTCCTACTCATTGTCATTTTTGCTAGACCAATGAGCGTTTTTGGTAAGGCGTATTGCTCCAATGTTTTCCATAGCTCACCTCTTACTATGCTAGGCTTGCTTGAAGTCAATAGATGAAATATGTAAATCCAGGTCATGCTCATAAAACTTTCCTGCAATTTGCCGGATTGTGAAGATTTAATCTGCTGTTGCCCTTTCTGGCCGGTATCTGCATTGATATTCTCCAAGCACTTGTTCTATGTAGGCCTTAATTCTATTGTTAAGAATACTTGATATTTAATAACCAATATATATAATATATTCAATATCCTAACCTAACCTAACCTAACCTAACCCAACCTAACCTAACCTAACCTAACCTACACTGAGAAGAGTTATTCCATGATAATTATTACAGTCCAGTTTATCACCTTTTTTATAGATTGGACATATATTATACCTATGTTCCAATCTCGAGGTATAGTTTCATCTCTCCATATCACACTTCTCAGTGTAGTCCAGTCAACGAAAGATTATGGAGGGAAATGTTTGGAACACAATTTTCAACTCAACAGCTCTCTTGAGGATAGTGAGAGGATTAACATATCAAAAGTCCTCACCCCTACCCCCTGTGCATTTTTTGCATATATCTCGGGAACTATACATCTTATGACATTTATATCTCATGTAAAATTAAAGCCTACAAAATTACCAACAAGTCTTGTCGCCTACATATTTACCATATCTCCCATAGTTTCTGAGATATCCGCTCTTGAAAATGAGAGATTTTTTGAAAAAACACTCTTGCCTTCAATTTTTTTCATCTTTTTGGCCTCATACTTTTTGAACGATTGATGAAAAAAATCTGTGAGTAGGGGTAAAGTGAGAGTTCTGGAGAAAAGCTGGCTCAAAGCTGGCTCAAACCTGGCTCAAAGCTGCCCCCAAATCTGCCCCAAATCTGATTCTTGGTTCTAACCTTGCCCAATCCAATGTAATCTGATCTAACCTAACCTAGCCATACCCCTAATCTCACAATAAACCTCAAATGAAGATTTCCCACTTTTTTGGAAAAAAAAACTAGATCCAGCTTTTTCTTATTTCTTGAATAACTAAAAAACCGTTAATTTTACAAAAAAATTACAAAAATAACTTTTTCCAGTAAATCTAATAACGAATCCATTGACACCCCATTTGTCAAGATTGAACGAAGAATAAGGATCTCATGGGAAAACTAGATCCAGCTTTTTTCAATTTGTTTAATATCTAAGAAACCATTAATTTTACAAAAAATCTACAAGAGTAACTTTTCCCAGTAAATCTAATAACAAATTTATTGACACCCCATTTGTCAAGATTGAACAAAGAATAAGGATCTCATGGGAAAACTAGATCCAGCTTTTTTCAATTTCTCTAATAACTAAGAAACCGTTAATTTTACAAAAAAATTACAAGAATAACTTTTTCCAGTCAATCTAATAACGAATCCATTGACACCCCATTTGTCAAGATTGAACAGAAAATATGGTAAAAGTAGATCCAATTTCTTGAATAACTAAGAATAATTTTTTTCAGTAAATCCATTATTTGTCAAGGGGATCCTAACTCTGAAACTGAGCAATAAGAATTTTTATGTTGAGACCCTTTCTTAAACCTCAGCACTAAACCCCCCCCCCCATAAGGGGGGGGGGCGTTGGGTGGTCTTGACCCTCTGCCTTTAACCAGCTAAGCTTGAACTACTTGAAAACTCACCTCAGGTTGTATTGAGAAGAAAAAATATATAATAAAAATGTATAAGAAAGAAGTCAAGTCGGATATATTACTTGTTGATCAGAGTGTACATCTTGATGAGAGTATTACCAAATATGAGTATATCACTCACACACCATATATTCAACAGACATTTAATTACAATAATGAAATTTGAATTAGTTTAAAACAAGAAGATATTTATACACTTCCAAGTAGAAGTTTTCTCATAATTGAAGGCGAAATCAAAGTGAAAGATAAGAATGATGTTGAAACCAATGACTTTTCACTTATCAATAAGGGAGTTGCTTATGAATTGGGAGGGGTTGAAGTTGATCGCACACGTAATGTAGGATTGACAACAACCATGAAAAACTATCTACATCAATCAAAACTCAATTAAAAAATTATGGAGAATGCAGGATGGAAGTTGACTGGATGGAAAAGTTTAGATAAATTCTGCTTTTGCATTCCTTTGGATATGTGGTTAGGTGTAATGGAAGACTATAGAAAAGTTCTATTAAATGTTCATCAGGAAATTGTTCTATTAAGACCATCATCAGACTTAAATTGTATTGAATCAGAGACAGCAAAATCGGTGAAAATTGATATTACAAAACTACAATGGAAAGTACCCTATATACATGCTTCTGACACTGTTCGTCTTGATCTGCTGAGTTCAACACATAGTGATATACCAATTACCATTCCATTCAGATCATGGGAATTGCATGAATTTCCATAATTACCTGAAACTACCAATCTTCAATGGACAGTTAAGACAACTTCAAACATATTGAAACCTAGATTCATTATTCTTGGATTTCAAAAGAATAGGAAAAATGTTATAACTGCTAACAGGTCACATTTCGATTTCTTTAATCTGAACAATATTAATCTCTATTTAAATGCTCAATCATTCCCCTATGAAAATATTGTTGGTAATAAACATTTATTGTATCACATGTTCTCTGAATTCCAAAATGAATACTATCCTTATAACAGCAGTACATCAATTGAGTATAAAACATTTGATGAATATGCACCATTGGTTGTTATAGACTGTAGTAAGCAAAATGAACTATTGAAATCTGGTGCAATAGACATAAAGTTGACATTGGAAACAACAAATAATTTCTCAGAAAAAACCAGTGCCTACTGTTTAATCCTCTATGATAATGAGTTTGAATATACACCACTGAGTGGAACAGTAAAAGGAGTATTATAAATCTTCTATAAAATAACAAAGAAGTAGACAATATTCGAATCAAAAGTATTATCTACAAATGTATTAATATTTTACCTTCAGTATCATCCCATTGATTTGTAGAATTGTTCTTGTCTTGATCTCAACCATTTTCTTCAAATTTAATTTTAAAGCATTTTATATTATTATTCAATTTATCAGCTTCTTTCAAAGCAAAATACTGACTGTGATGATATAGTGCTATCCATATGAGCTTAGATTTTTCATTAAAGTTGAATAATGTTCTTGGTCTGGGTAACCAAACCTACATTTTTTTCTGGGTGTACTCACCTATATCTACAATTTCTTTCTGGGTGTACTCACCTAAACCTAAGATTTTTCACCTATATTTATTACATTTTTTTCATACCATTCTTTAAAAGAGATTCCAGAAGAAAGTGAGAATTGTTGGATTAAGTTTGGATCAGTCATATACTTCCATTCTTTCTTATTATTGAGATTGATGTTTGGTATGAAAGTTGCAGCTAATGGTATACATTGTAAAAAATGGAAAAAATTCTAAATCAAATTTTTGATATCAACATTAATATCTCTATTATTATCTTTATCATACAAATATCGACCAACTTTATCAACACACATGATCTATTTTTATAATAAATGTTTAATACAACCTGAGGTGAGTTTTCAAGTAGTTCAAGCTTAGCTGGTTAAAGGCAGAGGGTCAAGACCACCCAACCCCCCCCCCTTGTGGGGGGGGGGGTTTAGTGCTGAGGTTTAAGAAAGGGTCTCAACATGAAAATTCTTATTGCTCAGTTTCAGAGTTAGGATCCCCTTGACAAATAATGGATTCCATTGACATAATCATCTACATTGTGGAGAGATAATAATATTGCCATCCATGTTGGGCGACATTCTTATGTGGTGCGGTATATTTGATATATACTAGAGCAATTGCTAAGATCCCTAGCTTGCAAATGAATTTGCAAAAAGTTAAGGCCATCCGGCTCGCAAATATGCTGGGTTCAAACCACAGCTCTAGCTCAGTGGTAGAGGCATGAATATTCCAAATATAATGAATCACCATAGGGTTCAATAACTGGTGATCAATAATTCTTACCACTACTTTTGTGAAGATATTGAAGAATACCAATAAGGAAGTCAAAAAGATAGTTGGTGACTGATTATCATTAACCATAAATTCAATCAAGGAAAATGAAAATCAACTATAGTTCTTCTAGTTGATCCTTGAAATGCTCGTCATGAATACAGGTATGCACCAATTTATCCTTTCGAAATTCCTTGAAACTTACATCGCCAGTTCTTGAAGTTCTCTGGATCCTTATATGATATATTGTAGATTTATTAAAATGAATATCAGTAAGATTTTGCTGGCTGAATAGTATTACTATCATCAAAGGATGATAAGTAGTAAATGCTCTGAATAAGATCAATATTAATTAATTCCTTAATTATATATGCTGCGGAATAAAAGTGCTTGGTACCAAGACAGCTCAAACTGTATATCACGAGATGAATTAGGAAATAATAAAAACTTCTAAGATCTTGTATGCTGACATAAAACATAAAATATATTCCCATAAAATAATATATATAAAATATTTCTTGATTAATATAATTTTCTTCAAATAGATAAATTCTCTAATATTCTAATAATTATCACAGGATTTATTAGCATCCACAATATTGTGAGCTGTGAAAGATCTCGAGTCGGTTCAGAATTAGAAAAATTGAAACCTGTTCAGTCTATAGATTTACTAGAACATACTTCGATCAATGAATAATAATTTAAAATCTCAGGGTTTGTGTGTTCGTGCCATACATGGAAATAAGCTTCCTACATATATCAAATAAATTCATAAAAGAGTTCTTATAACTTATATGATAGTGGTCGACATGTTGTGAATTTCTTAAATTCAAACAAAAATTTATATAGCGCTTTGATTAATTCCCCAATCCACTGACAAAGGCCTCATTATTAAATAAGCTCATTTAAGATAATTTGCACACTCACTATAATGAAGTTCTTGAAGTTCTCGTAGAATAATTAATTATCTCCAATAATTAATTAGGCAGATCCTTTCATCTCTGCAGGGCTCGTGTATGGTCCAGATTTCTTACAAGTTTCTATCAGTATTAAAGATATATTTACGGAAATAAATTACAGTTAAGAACTCTTTAACAACACTGAGTTCACAAATAATCAAACATTAATTACATATACTTGACATTTAAAAAAGGGATTGGCTTGATGCTTTTACAAATTAATTGGGAAGGAGAAACCCTATTCTCCATATGCTCCTTATAGGTCGAGATCACAAGCCAGAGAGAGCAATTCTCAGAAAAATGTCATCTCTTCCTTTATAAGCTTATCTATAAGCTTTCCTCTGATTGGCTATCCAATTTTAGTGGAACGTGATGTAATTGGTTACTTAAGATTCAGGGTTTCTCCAACTTTGTTATACAAAGATAAATTGAAGTTTATAAATGAATAAATTAGATGATAGCCTGAGAGCATTCCAATAAATAAATCTCAATATGAAGCTATAATGCGATATACATTTAATTTTTTATGTGAGCTTTGTGTACTTTTGGTTTTCATACTTTTTTAGATTTTGTCACCTGGTCATATGGGACATATATTATGAATCATATATTTATCTCATATTGATCAGGATTTTAGAGTTTTAATTTAGAAAAGTTTAATGAACAATGTTTTTGTCTTTGAACAATTTTTGTCATCGACAGAAAGATTGTTTATTTCATTTGTTATAAAAATTATTGTAGCTTCTCTTTTGTTTTTAATAACAAACGTGCTCGCTTGTGCGACTGATGAGAATATGTATTTAAAATGGCTTCATGTTTGGCATTGACTGAGTTCTATATTAATACCCAAAAATTTTTACTTTTGTGTTGTGTGTGAGCTCGTTCGATAGGACTGTGAGTAAAGTCCGGCTGTTCTGGTGAAGGGGATAGATTTTGTTCTTGTTTTATAATACAGTTTTCCTGTCATAGTTCGGGCAGTTCAAAGAGAATTGTATTATTGAATAGGAACTTAGGAAGGGATCTGAACCCACTTCATTGGATCAGTTTTTTTTTTAATCTTAATTAATAATTAACGTCACGTTTCAACCAGTGGATGACAAATTGGGAAGCCATTTTCATAAAGGTAGGTGACTACTGAGTCATTGTTTTAAATTTTTCATAACCACAACAAATGAATCTTCACTAGCAGCAAAGCGAGTAGCCCTTGAAATATTCATCTGATTATTATTATTTCCAATTATAATTCTAATTTTGTACAAATAATTTATTGTTTTGTTTCAAATATCAAAAACCTGTACAATCTTCTCTTGTTTTTCATTTTCTCACCCTTACATATCTGGTGGAGGCTCAAGGGTTTTTTAATCCAGCTTTTAAAATTTGGACTTTTCCGGTTACCTCAGTGAAGATTCAATTTTGTGGTTTCATTTGTTGCTGTATTGTTGTTGTGATTTATCTTCTCATTTATATTTGTATTATGGAATGAGTGCAGTGGTAGATCTTAGGAATATTCGTACAAAAGAATTGAATCTTAAAGAAGCGTTGTTTATAGCTCAGCAATATAGATTGTTTGTTCCCCCAAATGCGGATTTAGACTTTTTGAGATCTCATATTAGGATCTTGAAATTGTCGTTGTTACAACCTGAACAGCATTTACTTAGTCAAGAGAAAGCTCTGAATCATATAATAGAAGGGGTCAGGTTATCGAACGAATTAGCGTTACAGCATCCCAATCTTGTCTTTTTAGAGCAGACGTTAAGAAGACAATTTACTCTGGATTCCTCAGAAGTTGGTAAAAGTGAACAACCTATATCTGGAGACGAGGATTCAAATATTCTCAATAAAACTTTTATTGAAAATAAAGATAGTGCGGTTCAGACAGATGTTATTATAAAATCGGATACAGTTGATCATTTGGAACATTGAATATGGCTGATAAAAAGCGACCTTTCTTAGCTCCACGGATATATGGATGGAGGAAAGAAATCGGAGGATGTTATAGATTTTTTTATTCATTTTGAAAGAGTTTCAAATGCAAATTCGTGGGATGAAAATGATAAATTACTATATCTACCATTTTACTTAGAAGGCAGTCCTTTGAAATATTTAGATATGATCCAACTCTCGTTGACGGAAGCGAATAGATGGGATTACAAAAATGTTCGATCTGAGCTAGAAAAGTATTATCAGCCTATTCACATGGATAGGTATGAAATGGAGTTGACAAACATAAGAATGAAACCGTGTGAAGCAGCTAGGGAATATATGGCCCAAGTTTTAGGATTGTGCTCAAAGGTTGACCCGCATATGTCGGAAGGTAGGAAAATAAAATATGTATTGAAAGGATTGTTACCTCATATTCAGGATAGGATAATAATGCTGTCCAACGAATCCATCGATGAGTTAGAAAGAAATTTACAGCGTTTTGAATTTTCTCAATACATAGTGGAAGATAGAGTAGGTCTAGCCAAAGCTTCAATAGTTCAACGGGATTCATATGATCATCACATTATGCAGATAAGTAGAAATGTGGATAAACTCATTGCGGAAAAAGAGATATCGCGGAGAAGATTCAATGACAGCAATACGAGTGGCATGGAGGCCGTTGGTAAAAACGAAAATAATAGGTCTTATGGGAACAATTTCAACAATGGTATTGAGAAGGGTCAAAGGTTAAATAGAAATGGGTTTGAAGGGAATAGGTTCGAAGGAAATAGGTATGAAGGAAATAGGTTTGAAGGGAATAGGGTTGAAGGAAATAGGTTCGAAGGAAATAGATTTGAAGGGAATAGGTTTGATCAAAGAAATAGGAATGATAGAGATGGAGATATTCATCACAAAGAAAATATCAAGTTTCAAAGAAGATGGTGTGCGATATGTGAGACCACTACGCATACGACAGCTGAATGCAGGTTTAATTTGAGAAACAAAAAAATGGAAGATGATTTTTTTTTGTCTTATATGGAATGCCAAAAATCATTCCACTATGTCGTGTAGGTACAATGGGAGAAAGAATGACTCAAAAAACTTGTAGCGGGGGCTCAGTTCTCGGCGACAGAGTATAGGGGCCCCTTTTCACGTAACAAACGTGATGAATTGCAAGAATCGGATGTAAAAGACATCGATGATAATAATAATAATACTAAATCAGGTGTAACAGAAACGTCATTTAAAAATGGGATATTGTGTGTTGAGGATTCAAAACCTATAGGTAATACCATAGTGGAAACAAATATGAGTATGGATCATGTTGAGGATGGTGATAGTCAGAAATTTATTAGTTATTCAAATTCATTGTTGAGTAAGAATCATAAAACGCCGATATCAATTCAAGGAATATCTTGCGAGGAAAATATAAAGATATTATTAGATATGGGTTCAAGTGTCTCACTCGTTAATCTTGAATTGATTGATCATTGTCAAGGTCAGTCATTGTTTGAAACAGACGTCATTCTCACAGCCGCGAATGGGTTACCAGTTGAGTCATTGGGCAAGGTTTGTTTTGATTTTCAAGTTGATGGAGTCAATGTCACTTGGGAATGTTTTGTAGTGAGATCATTGTCCATACAGTTATTGTTGGGTGTTGATTTTTTGTTTCGACACGAAGTCCATTTAAATTTTCAAAAACAAGAGATGAAGATTCTTCTAAACAATAACAGTATTGTTGTTCCATTTTCAGTACATGATGAACTTGCGAAGACGAATTTAATTCAAGTTAAAATGGATGAGCAGGTTATTATAAAACCGAAAGAGATATTAAATATTGATGTTCATGTTGATAAGCAAATTAATGAGGACGGCAAATTGCAGGAAAGTTTTATGAGCATGACCTGGATTTACATATTTCATCTATTGACTTCAAGCAAGCCTAGCATAGTAAGAGGTGAGCTATGGAAAGCATTGGAGCAATACGCCTTACCAAAAACGCTCATTGGTCTAGCAAAAATGACAATGAGTAGGACTGCAGCAATGGTCAAAATTGGTAGTAGAAGGAGCAGCACTTTTGAATTTAACACAGGTGTCAAACAAGGCGATGGACTATCCTATTCAATATTGCATTGCATAGAGCTATTGAAGGATTAGACAGGGGAAATATTTTCCACCGATTGTATCAGGTATGTGCATATGCGGACAATGTAGCAATAATTGCAAGCAGGAAAGATGTCCTGCAGGAAACGTATTTGTTGCTAGAAAGAGAGGCGAATAAGGTGGCTTGGTAGTGAATGAAAGTGAAACGAGGTATATGAAAATATCAAGGAGTCAAGCAAGAAAATCAATTAAAAGCAATTAAATCTTTCAAGGTGTAAGGAACTCCAGCTACTTGGGGGTTGAACTGAATAACTAGATCAAGATGGCTTACAGCATAAAGCAAAGAGTATTGGCTGGAAATAGAGCATACTCCAGTAACATAAAACTTTGAAGAACAGGCTCATATTTATGTAGAAAGACGAAACTTTAAATATATATGAGAGCCTAATTAGACCTGTTGTAACGTACGGCTGTGAATCTTGGACGTTAACAAAAGAGAACAAAAACCATTTAGGCGTTTTTAAAAGTAAAATCCTAAAAAAGATTTATGATCCAGTTAGAGAGGGAGAGGAGTGGAGGGGAAGAACTGATTCAGAGCTCGAGGCATTCATAAAAGGCCGAAATATTGTAAAATTCATAAAGGCACAGTGGCTTAGATGGTTTGGACATATCTGTAGAATGAATGAAAACAGAATGCCTAGAATGAAATTCAAGGAGAGACTACATTCAAGGAGAAAGATAGGAAGGCCGAGAATAAGGTGGGAAGGTGAAGTGAGAGACGATCTCCAAAAATGGGATGTAGAGGATGGTGACAATTAAGAGAGGACTGAGAAGCGTGGAGATCTATAGTGAAGGCGGCCAAGGCTCATAATGGGCTGCAGTGCTGATAAAAGAAAAAAAATCCTTGATTGAATTAAGTTGAACTTGGGACAAACCACTCTCTAAATTCACTGCATTGTGTATAATATAGGCTTTTGTACTCACCATATTTAGGTTTTTTTCAAATAACAGAAAACACTTCAAAGTTTTATTTATAGAAATTGAAACAGGATACACAGGAAGTAGTTTTTAATCTTTCTGTGTCATGTGTATCCTGTTTCAATTTATATATATATATATATTCACCAAAATAATTTTTTCCAACATTTTCCAGTTTCTCAATGATAGGAGCTGATAATATTTTGTGTAGGTCTCCTATCTACAGCTGGTACCAATCAACTACTTTCAACTCCAAACTACCGTATTAAGCACGGGTTACCTGTTTATTACAGCTGGTAACATTAGATGCTCAATCATAGAATTATCACAACATGATCTTAAATCATGATCATCTTCCCGTTCTACATTAGCCGCTTGGCCGGCAAGTACGAAAACAAGGTCTGTAGAATGGATAGATAGATTATTATTATCAGCTCCCCTATTAAAATTTCTGGACAGCAACCATCCCCAATATTCACACAACATATTCCCAGAGTTTCATGCCGTTCTGTCAAGTAGTTTTTGAGTGTAGGATACAAACAAACACACAGACATTCATTTATATATATATATATATATATATATATATATATATATATCGATTTTCTTAAGCATTCATTGCCTGGACTGAATATATCTATAGTTTGGGTGAAGCTCTACGATTGAACATTAGCTGTTGACCAATTAAGGTTGAGCTCTAATGTCATTGGCCGAGGCTAGACACACCCACGTATTTTAGTTATTCCAAATTTGGCCATGAGGAATGTTAAGTAGGAATCAATCAAGAGAAAACTAGTAACTAACAAAACCTAATGGATAATTAGAGTAGTTGTATGTATTCTCATTTCATAGTCCAATATGAATTTGAAAGCCTACTCTTCAGTTATCATATAATAGGTATCTATTATGTTATCTGTATGTTTGTGCTGTACTACCCACTGTACTACTGTAGTTAGCTATTAGCTCATGTAGCCTACTGTTTGCTCTTGTTAGTTATTTTGCTGTCTTCAATGATGATTTATCTATGTATAATGGTAATATTTGTGATGATTTTGTGACTATTTTAATGAATATCAAGTGAATAAATTTGATTTTCTATGTATGCAGGAGCTGAGAGAGAAATTTTATAAAGTTGTACCAGTTGGAACATCATGGAAAACAATAATGCACTATTCAATATTGGCAACAAGTGAGCATACCGTATAATATCCTTTTCTGAATCAGAATTATAGTTCCCTGTGAATTCAACAACGGCAGTATTACAAGCTTCTCACCCGACACATAAAAAGATTGATTGATTGGTTAAGTACTTCATCAATGCAGATGTCATGGGTTTTACACTTATATATACCTAATGGCTTCAATACAGTTTTAAATGAATATGAACATGATATAAACTGGAATAATAAGTATTGAACTGTACATGATGCAACAAATGATGCAATTCAGGAATCCCATCAACATAATATTGTTTTGTATCTGAATAAATTGAGGAGGCATTGAACGTATCAATTTATTCATTTATTCATTCACTCATTTATTTATTTTTTCATTAATCTTTGATTTATTTATTCATTCATTTATTATCTTTATTAATTAATTTATTTATTCATTCTTTCATTTATTCATTAACTTATTTATTTATTCATTTATTCATTCATTTATTTATTATTTATTCATTTATTTATTTATTTATTCATTTATTCATCTATTTATTTATTTATTTATTTATTTATTTATTCATTTATTCATTCATTCATTTATTATCTTTATTAATTAATTTATTTATTCATTCATTCATTTATTTATCTATTTATTCATTTATTAATCAATTTATTCATTTATCTATTTATTTATTTATATATTCATTTATTCATTTATCTATTTTTCTATTTATTCATTTATTCATTTGTTCATTAATTCATTAATTTACTCATTCATCTATTTATTAATTTATAAAATTATTTATTCATCCATTTATTTATTTATTCATTTATTTATCTATTCATTTATTAATATATTAATTCATTCATTTATTTATTTATTTATTTATTTATTCATTTATTTATCTATTTATTTATTTATTCATTTATTTATTTATTTACTCATCTATTGTGATGTACCAATGATTGTACAGTCCTCAAAATACACAATAAATTCATTCATAGGCTAGTATGAGAACGGAATAATTTCTATCACCGTAAAAACAATACAATCTTATCTGAGGTAGATAGACGACTGTTATCTAACCTACAAAGCAGGAAATAAATAAATCTGTAATAGTATACCTTTCAAAAATTTGTCAATGGAAAAAACCGTATATGTTTGTATGTTTATGGATTGGATCAGTAAAATTATATTTGAAGGTTAGTTTTGAAACAAAAACATAACCCTAAAACAGACCAAGGCTAACTCGTTAACAAGTAGCAAATTGAGAAGGCAGCTCGACTAAAGATCGATCATAAAAATTATATATTATCAACTTTTTCATTTTTCTACTTTCATTTCTATGCCAAATAGGCCCGAATATTTATTTATTGAACTACAAAAAAAAACATACTTGTTAAAAATATATAGACAAATTAGCTTAACCATATATGACGATTGAGGGTCGATATTCTAGGATATAAAAAACCATATAAACAAAAAAAAGGAAGAAATATTTATTTATTATTGTGTTCGTTATTGTTATAAGCATATATATTCTTATATCATGTCTACTTTATGTTATACAAGCATGTCTATGTTCTATAATCATTAGCTATTCATTGAAGCCAATTTGAATGCATATCATCATAGACGAATTCTATTATTTATTTATGTATTATTATAATTATAAAAACTAAACGATAATTTGGAACAACTTAAAATCAGTAATTTCGCCCTATTTTGAAAGCTTTAAAGTTGGACACAGTGACACCACCCATTCAGCGTATTGGTTACGTCACAGAATCGGACCAATCCCGAATTAATATGTAAATTTGGCGAGATAAAATTTGAAGAAGAAATTCAAGTGAAAATTAGAAGAGGAAGACTCGAGGCCATTTTTGCAAGGATCATCGGTAGGATGCAGACCTAGTCCACGTACCTAATTGTTCAAAAGCTTTAATTTCTGTTTAATGTAATTCAATCTTCGTTTTTTCTGTTTTTAAAGAAGTTGTTCCAAAGTTCCTATAATAATTGTGATATTAAGATTTTAAATTTCATTTAAATAAACCCCGAAATTATATTAGTGAAGTCTGTTCAACATTTTTCGCCACATGGAAGGATCCAGCTGGAACGATATATTCTACGGCCGAATATATTTCGAAAAACCAAAAAACGGAAACAAAAGTCTACGTAAGTTATTCGAATATATAAAAGGGGATCCCCATAAATCTGCGAAAATTGTACAGTGTATAAATTCGTCCATTTAAGAAAAGTCATGA
>NC_052507.1:57265361-57266528 GCF_014356525.2 Nilaparvata lugens
TGGGTGATGTTGTTGTACAAGAGGTAAGAGCATCTAATGAGATTGCACAAAAGAAGAAAAGACCGTATTTAAAAATTTCTAGAGAAAGGAAGAGAAATCCTAATGAATGGAAAAAGAAAAAAGCAGCGATTAGACGAGAAGCTGGGCTTAGCTATATTTCTTATAAAGGAGATCTCATTCCAGAGAAAAAAATCAAGCTTGGGACTTTGTGTAGGGATATTTGTCGATTGAAATGTTCAAACAACTTTAATGAAGTTAATCGAAAGTCTATTTTAAAATCTTTTTATGAACTAAATGTTGATGCAAAAAATGCACTATTATTCAATAGTATTGAAAAGATTCCCGTGAAAAGAACAAGAACTGGTGCTATGAAGCACAAAGCAGCTTCATATAAGTATGCAATTACTTTAGGAGGCCAAAAAATACCTGTATGCAAAAAGGCTTTAGTTAACATACCAAATAAGCATGAAAAAGATAGAAGTTATTCAAAATAAGATAAAATGTGGAGTAGCTGCACCTCAACCTGACAAACGTGGAAAACATGATGTGAGACCAAACAAAATAGATGAAGACATTAAGAACTCTATTATTCAACACATTTCCAAGTTTCCTGCAGAGGAATCACATTATTCAAGAACATGTAATATTCATAAGAAATACTTGTCTCCACTTCTCTCAATCTCCAAAATGCATAAGCATTATGTAGAAGAATGTAAACTTGATAAGCTTCCTGAGAAATTTTGGAAAATAAAGCAAAGCTATTACCGTCACATTTTTGTGACACACTTTAATCTTTCCTTTGGCTACCCAAAGTCAGATACTTGCAGCACATGCGATTCAGGTAGAGGTAATGAGGAGCACATTGAAAACTATCATTACGCTTTTGAAACCATGAAATTAGATAGAGAAATGGCTGAAAGAGACTCTAAAGTTGCATACTTGACTATTGATTTACAGCAAACCATGCCCTTACCTCGCCTAAGCACATCAAAGGCATTCTACCTCCGCCAGGCTTGGTTTTACAACTTAGGCATACATGTAACAACCAAAGAGGGGTCCAGAGCCATTTTCTGTACTTGGACTGAGGACCAGGCAAGCAGAGGTAGTTCTGAGGTTATAAGTTCAGTGCTCACTGCACTGGAACTTGATGATCAGCTTAAAAGTAAA
>NC_052507.1:57266628-57406400 GCF_014356525.2 Nilaparvata lugens
ACGTTTTCTGCCTTCAAACGATTTTTCATTCCAATATCCCATTCACGTTTTTAGTTTAGTTGCTGCTTAGAGCTAGAGCAGACACCACGTGTGTGGTAATCTTTAGTGCACGTGCGCCTATAACACGTGCATCTCATTAATTTAGAGCTAGAGCAGACAGCACGTGTGGGGTAATCTTTAGTGCACGTGCATATCATCAATTTAGAATTCTTTCCCCCTCATTCGACTCGCATCAAACATCTGCAAGATGCAGTGTTATGGTTTTTCAAAATTCAAAAAATTATCTCGTCTCTTGATGTCAATTTCATTTAATGAATTTGATTCAATTGCGAAGAATATTAAATTTTCAACAGGATGTCAAGATGTTGATTTACCGTTAACAAAAACAGAAAATGTACACTTTTCAATTCTATCTGAGATTTTCGAACTGCTCAATATTCTAGACAGCGGTCATCTACATTATGATTGTACAAATGATTCGTCATTATCTGTTGTTAAAAATTCCGATGAACTTTGGAAATGCTTGTACAATATTGCAGATAAAAAATGTGAAAGAACGTAGAGATTTATAGCATTAGATGAGAGAGAATTTCTCAATTCAATTAGATATAGAGAGAGTCATTGACCTCACTTTGGATTAGAGTAATATGGATTCACTTTAATCTGTCACCAAGGGAATTTTTCCCTCTCATCTATACTGGGAGAGAATTTCTCAATTGATTCTTATCTCCTTTCGGAAAGGGTGCAGGAAAGAGATGGCATGAGTAAAAGAAGGAGATCTCTTGAGCCTGTCATCAATCCATTGGAGCGAAATAGATTCACTTCAATTTGTCACTATAGCATTAGATGTAGAAATATGAATTCACTTTAATTTGACACCAAAGGAATTTCTCAAGAGATTTTTTCCCCACATCTTTAGAATTCACCTCAATCTGTCAGCATAGCATTAGATGTAGAAATATGAATTCACTTCAATTTGACAGTAGACAGAGGGAATTTTCCTCCTAAAAGGGAAATTTTTTTCCCTCACCTGGAGAGAGAGAGAGAGATATCTTACCCCCTCACCACCACTGGACAGGGGAAGGGGAAATCTATTTTTAGAAAGAGAGAGAAAGATATATCTCCTCTCTCTCTCTCCCCTCACCTCACTGGACAGGGGAAGGGGAAATCTATTTTTAGAAAGAGAGAGAGAAAGATATATCTCCCTCTCTCTCTCCCCTCACCTCCACTGGACAGGGGAAGTGGAAATCTATTTTTAGAACACCCCCGCCATACAGGCGGGGGGAGGGGAGGAGGGATGGACGAGGGGGGAGAGGGGGGAGGGGGATCTCGAGCAAAAAAGTCCGTCTTTTCCCACTAATCTCCTCTACTAGATTACTAATGCAGAAAATATCTGAATTTAGATATCAGAATGTTTTTTTCTAATAAACAAATGAATTATTTTTCAACCTATATGGGAACACAAACAAATGTAGAATTAGAGAAGCTGTATAATTTGAATATGCTTATTAAGCGTAATGTGTGTGTCACATACTGCAATTACAACTTGTAGCTCATCGTCATGGAGGAAGACCATGCCGAGCAAGAGAGCAGTATATGTCACTGACTGCCCTCTTGCTTAGCACCAAGTAAGAGCTAGCTACCATGAAGGAAGAACTAGCTAAGCAAAAGAGCAGTATATGTATGTTACGGCCCTCTTGCTTAGCACCAAGTATTTTCAAAAGGCAGTATGTGCATTATTATGTGGAGAATATGAGAAAACATAGAAAAATATTGCATAGGAATCAATTCTAAGTGACAAAAAGTATATTAATTCACCAATAGTATGTTGAAAAAAGTTCAGGCTCGGTAACAGCCCTCAGTTCATTGTTGGGAAATTTCAAATCCAATTCACTCACAACTTGATTTTTACAGATAGGGCCTTTTCGCTTAGCAGGGCAGGGTAGGCTAGTGGCAGTCAATTTTGCATTTGATTCGGCAGGATATTTCCAAGAAAATTATTTATTAATCGATAAGAATATCGACCACCATTTACCACCAGAAGGAATGATAGTCTAATAATAGATACTATACTCGATAATGTCTGACTATTGCAAAACAGGATGTGTCCTGCACGATTAATATGTGTCAGTCAATAAAGAACGAATTTGGAGAGAAAGAACGATATATTCTGAAAGATATACTTTTACAGCAAAATATTGGATAAATCAATAAACAGATTTTACAAATTATGATTTCTAACTGATACAGAATGAATATTGAGTGATAGCAGATTTGAATCTTCAAATTATAAATACTATGTGAAAATTTGGTACTCTTTAATTGAACAAAATGAAATGGATAATTATAGCCCTTAGAAAGGGTCATAAACTGCACTAATCAAATAGGCAAACAAATTAATACAAAATTATAATTCAGAAGATAGAACAAATGAATGGTTAAAATTATTATCAGGGTGGGGTTTTGCCTAAGGAAAGTAGACCCTTTGGCTAAGTACAGCATGGATATTTAAATTTATTTAATACAATAAAAATCATTTATGATAACTTTATACCCTTAAACCTATAGTCATGACTTCTCTCAAATTGACGAATTTATACGTTGTGTAATTTTTGTGGATTAACAGGGATCCCCTTTTATATATTCGAATAACTTATGTAGACTTTTGTTCCCGTTTTTTGTTTTCAAAGTATATTCAGCTGTAGAATATATTGTTCCAGCTGGATCCTTCCGCGTGGTGAAAGATGTTGAACAGACCTCACTATTATAATTTCACGGTTTATTTGAATTAAATTGCAAGAAATTGTTATCACAGATTATTGTAGGAACTTAGAACAACTTTTTAAAACAGAAAGACAAAGATTGAATTACATTAAAACAGAAATTAAAGCTTTTAAACAATTAGGTATGTGGACTAGGTCTGTATCCCACTGGTGATCTCTGCAAAATGGCCTCGAGTCTCCTCCTTCTAATTTCCACTTGAGTTTCTTCCTCGAAATTTATCTCGCCAAATTTACATACTAATTCAGGATTGGTCAGATTCTGTGACGTAACCAATACGCTGAATGGGTGGTGTAAATGTGTCCAACTTTAAAGCTTTTAAATGGGGCAAAATTCCTGATTGTAGGTTGTTCTAAATTATGATTTGGTTCCATATAATTATAAAAATATACAAATAAATAATAAAAATTCATCTATGGTGATATGCACTTGTTAAATAACTTCAAAGGGTAGCTAATGATTTTGTAGAACATAGACATGCTTTTATAACATAGAATAGACGTATAAAAATATACATGCTTGTAATAATAATGGACATAATAATAAATAAATATGTCTTTTTTTTTGTTTATATGGTTTTTTATATGTTAGAATATTCACCCTCAATCATCATATATTGGCTAAGCTAATTTGTCTTCATATTTCTTACAAATATATCTTCATTACAGTTCATTAAATAAATATTCAGGCCCATTTGGCATAGAAATTATAATATAAAAATGAAAAAATTTATATCATATCACTTTTACGATTGATCGTTAATCGAACTGCCTTCTCAATTGGCTACTTGTTGACAAGTTAGCATTGGTCTGTTTTGGGGTTATGTTTTGGTTCAATTCTAACCTTCAGATATTGTATTACTGATCATATAATTAAACATACAAACATAAGTAACCGAATACTGGTGGGATGGGCAGCAGAGAAACACCGAAAATTGAGTCAAATCTATTATAATCTATGCCCTTCCAGCAGGGCAATACCTCCTTTCATTCATTTATTCATTTATTCATTTATTCATTTATTCATTATTCATTTATTCATTTATTCATTTATTCATTTATTCATTTATTCATTATTCATTTATTCATTTATTCATTATTCATTTATTCATTTATTCATTTATTCATTTATTCATTTATTCATTTATTCATTTATTCATTTATTCATTTATTCATTTATTCATTTATTCATTTATTCATTTATTCATTATTCATTTATCATTTATTCATTTAGTCATTTATTCATTTATCCATTCATTCATTTATTCATTTATTCATTATTCATTTATTCATTTATTCATTTATTATTCATTCATTATTCATTTATTCATTTATTCATTTTTCATTTATTCATTTATTCATTCATTCATCTATTATTTATTCGTTTATTCATTTATTCATTTATTCATTTATTCATTTATTCATTTATTCATTATTCATTATTCATTTATTCATTTATTCATTTATTCATTTATTCATTTATCATTTATTCATTCATTCATTTATTCATTTATCATTTATTCATTTATTCATTATTCATTTATTCATTTGTTCATTTATTCATTTATTCATTTATTCATTTATTCATTTATTCATTTATTCATTATTCATTATTCATTTATTCATTTATTCATTTATTCATTTATTTCATTTATTCATTTATTCATTTATTCATTATTCATTTATTCATTTATTCATTTATTCATTTATTCATTATATTCATTTATTCATTTATTCATTTATTCATTTATTCATTTATTCATTATTCATTTATTCATTCATTTATTCATTTATTCTTATTCATTTATTCATTTATTCATTTATTTATTCATTTTTATTTATTTATTCATCTATTTATTCATTCATTTATTTATTCATTTATTATTCATTTATTATTATTCATTTATTCATCCATTTATTTATTTATTTATTCATTTTTTTATTCATTCATCTATTCAATTATTCATTCATTTATTTATTTATTATTTATTTATTTATTTTTTATTTTTTCATTCATTTATCTATTCATTTATTTATTTATCATTTATTCATTTTTCATTATTCATTTATTTTTCTATTTAAGTATTTATTCATTTATTATTCATTCATTTATTATTTATTCATTATTTATTCATTTTTTTATTCATTTATTCATTCTTCATTTATCTATTCATTTATTCATCTATTTATTCATTCATTTACTCATTCATTCATTTATTCATTTATTATTTATTATTTATTCATTTATTTATTTATTCATTCATTTATTTATTATTTATTTATTTATTTATTTATCTATTCATTTGATTATTTTTTTTATTCATTCATTTATTTATTTATTTTTTCATTTATTTATTTTTTTTTATTTATCCATTTATTTATTCATTCATTTATTATTCATTCATTATTCATTTATTTATTTATTCATTCATTCTTTATTCATTTATCATTATTCATTTATTATTCATTCATTTATCTATTTATTTTTTATTCATTTATTTATTTATTTATTTTTTTTTATTATTTTTTTTCATTCATTTATTCATTCATTTTTTTATTTATTCATTTATTTTTTATTTTTTCATTCATTTATCTATTCATTTATTCATTTATTTATTATTTATTTATTCATTCATTTATTCATTTTTCATTTATTTATTTATTTTTTTATTCATTCATCTATTCAATTATTCATTCATTTATTAATTCATTTTATTCATCCATTTATTTATTTATTCATTTTTTTATTCATTCATCTATTCAATTATTCATTCATTTATCCATTTATTTATTTATTTATTTATTTTTTCATTTATTCATTCATTTATTTATTCATTCATTCATTTATCTATTTATTTTTTTATTATTTATTCATTCATTTATTATTTATTCATTTATTTTTCTATTTAAGTATTTATTCATTTATTTACCTTTTTATTTATTTATTCATTATTTATTCATTTTTTTATTCATTTTTTTATTTCTTCATTTATCTATTCATTTATTCATCTATTTATTCATTCATTTACTCATTCATTCATTTATTTATTCATTATTTATTTATTCATTTATTCATTCATTTATTCATTTATTTATTATTTATTTATTCATCCATTCATTCATTTATTCATTATCATTTATTCATTCATTCATTTATTCATTCATTTATTATTTATTTATTCATTTTTCATTTATTCATTCATTTATTTTTTAATTATTCATTCATTTATCCATTTATTTATTTATTTATTTATTTTTTCATTTATTCATTCATTTATTTATCATTCATTCATTTATCTATTTATTTTTTTATTTATTTATTCATCATTTATTTATTTATTCATTTATTTTTCTATTTAAGTATTCATTCATTTATTTACCTTTTTATTTATTTATCCATTTATACATTTATTTATTCATTTTTTTATTTCTTCATTTATCTATTCATTTATTCATCTATTTATTCATTCATTTACTCATTCATTCATTTATTTGTTCATTCATTTATTTATTCATTTATTCATTCATTTAATCATTAATTAATTATTTATTTATTCATCCATTCATTCATTTATGCATTTATCTTTTTATTCATTCATTCATTATTCATTCATCTATTCATTTATTTATCATTTATTATTTATTTATTCATTTATTTTTCTATTTATTTAATCATTTATTCATTTATTTATTCATTCATTTATTCATTTATTCATTTATTTATTCATTCATCATTTATTCATTCATCTATTCATTTATTTATTCCACTATTCATTAATCAATCTATTCATTTATTGTTCATTTATCAATTTATTCATTCATTTTTTTTTTATTTATTCATTCATTTATTCATATATTTATCTATTCTTTTTTATTTATTCATCTATTCATTTATTTATTATTTATTCATTTATTTACTTATTCATCTATTTACAATGCAAATGACACTAATGCAATAACATTATAGAAGATGAAATAATAAGGTAGTTCTTGTGCTATTTTTCTTCCAAATTCATGGGTGACAAAGTCCAAGATAAGGTTATAGAATTTCACGTGTACAATTTTTATAAAATTATAGTCCAAAATAAACATGAAAACTATAAATTTTGAATTTATATGTTTTCAATGTCCAGTCTCTGGAAAGAATAGGCCCATACAAAATATCCTGCCCAAGTGCCCAGTGAGACTCTACTTGAAGAGAAATTGATTGATTGATTGATTGATTGAGTACTTTATTTATGTAGATTACAATATATACTGGCTTATACACTTATATACAATAGCTTACAATACAGCAAAATTATAGATGAATCTACATAATATAGACCAAGAAAACAATTATTTAGCTGTATATGATATGAAAAAGCAATCTGTAATATAATAGCTATAGATAATAATCATATTGTTATGCATCTTCATAAATTGGCGGGGCTTTGGACATATCAATGTCCATTCTTCCTCCCACTAACTCTCTACCAAAACGTTCATTTCGTTATTTGAAATATAGACCAAGAAAACAATTATTTAGCTGTATATGATATGAAAAAGCAATCTGTAATATAATAGCTATAGATAATAATCATATTGTTATGCATCTTCATAAATTGGCGGGGCTTTGGACATATCAATGTCCATTCTTCCTCCCCACTAACTCTCTACCAAAACGTTCATTTCGTTATTTGAACTAAGGATCTATTTATTGATGGAAATATTGTAAAAGTTTTAATCAATATGAATATTGAAGAGAGAAAAAAACAGAAAATTGATAAAGTAAAATAATTATATAGGTAGATAAGATCAAATAATTGATTAATTAAATTAAGTAGGCTGAAAGTAGATCAGGGTTACCAACTTTCAGTAATATACAGCAGTATGCAGTGGATAATTGGAATCACATGAGTTTATATAATATATATACAATTCATTCTATAACATGGTTTAAAGGTTTATATTGGTGGAATGGGTGAGGGATGGATGTCATGTGATCGTTCTAGGACCGGACAGTTTCAGTCATTTGTTCCAAAATATGTTTTTTTAAAGTCAGGATGAAGCTCGCTCGGCTCTCGATAGACCTGATAGAAACAGGAAGTGTATTCCATGCACGACAGGCACTGACTAAGAAGGATTTTGTGAAAATAGTAGTTCAATGATTGGGTATCCTTAAAGTACTTTCTCCGGTTCTAGTATGTGAAGCATCTATCCTCCTACCTTCAGAGACAAATTTGAAATCATCTTTAAAATAGTTCGGATTACCGTATTTCAAAATATCTCTAACAAGCTTGACTATTCGAAAAAGCCTCTGATCGGGAAGCTTTAATGTTGAACTAGCAATGTGGGCTGGGGTGATATGATCATGGCATTGGAGAGAGTAGACGAAACGTAGACAATAATTCTGGCAACGCTGTAGTTTATCATTCAGAGTGACTTGCATATCATTAAGAACAGAATTACAATACATTAAATGTGGGGAGATGAGAGATTGAACCAATAATAATTTAATGTTTCTAGGGAGGCATGCATGGCTGAGAATACCTTTTTACAAGTTTTGTTCACTTGTTCTGACCAGTCAAGAGTATTATTCATAATAATGCCTGAATTTTTCACTGAGCTACAGTAAGGAATGTCATTACCGTTTACACTAATTTTGTGAATCGATTCAAGGTCAATATTGTTTATAAGACGAGAATATCCAATTATAATGGGTAGTGTTTTGATGGGATTAAGCTTGAGGCCATTTTTCTTTGTCCATTCCACTATCGAATTGATATCCTGATTCATTATTCCAACTGTTTCATTAATTTTTGTTATGGGACAGCTTAAATAGATTTGAAGGTCGTCTGCATAAGTATGGAAACTGGAGAATTTGATAATGGAAGAAAGGTCATTAGCATACAAAGTGAAGAGGAGAGGGCCTAAAATTAGACCTTGTGGAACTCCATGCATAACGTTTTTCCAAGTTGACTCTTTGTCACCGACAGATAAACATTGTTTCCTACCTGATAGATAGGATTCAAACCAAACTAACGAGTTGTGACTGAAACCAAGGATAGCCAACTTATTCAGAAGGACTGTATGATCAACAGTATCGAATGCTTTAGAAAAATCAAATAGGGTGAGGATGGTGCATTTTCTGTTGTCCATAGCTAACCTTATATCATCAGTGACACGAAGCAGAGCTGTCTCAGTTAAATGGAATTTTCTAAAGCCTGATTGAAAGTTATGAAGCTTACTATTGTTGTCTAGAAATTTTACAACTTGAGCATGAATGAGTCTTTCTAGCACTTTGAACAATGCAGGTAAAATACTGATTGGTCTGAAATCCTCAACTTTATTGGGTGAAGGAACTCTATTTAGAGGGCGAATCAGAGCAAACTTCCAGTTTTCAGGGAAAATGCCTTCTTCAAGTGACTTGTTGAAAATGTATGTAATGGTTGGTAAAACAGCAAATGACATCTTCTTGATAAATTTAATAGGAATTTTGTCTACACCTGTTGAATTGCTCTGAAAGTGTCTTCTTCTGAGATTGGATGGAAATGAATATGATCAGTGATTGGTAAATCTAAGTTTGTAACCTGTTCTTCAAGATCATCGATATGATTAGCAATGACAACTTCGTCGCGTTGGTTAGAGTGTGAAACGAAATGGTCATTTATATTATTTAATGGTAAGTCAATTTGTGGATTCGATTTCTGTTTGCCAAGCCCGAATCCTTTTATTCCCTGCCAAAGTGATTTAGAGTCTTGTCTATTGTTTGTCATAAACGAATTCAAGTACCTAATTTTTGAGTTCTGTAATTCCTGTTCAACCCTATTTCTAAGGCTCCTATACTCTATCAAACTGTCCAAGTCAAATGTCTTTTTAAATTTTCTATGTGCTTTGTCTCTATGTCCCATCATCTTAAGTATGTCTTCAGTCATCCACGGTACTCGTCGTTTTCTATTAATCCTCCTTGTCACATAAGGTGCATGTTTGTCATACAAAGTCAAAGTCCAATTCTCGAAAGTCTTGACCATGTCATCAACTGAGGGTAATGCTTCAATTTGATGCCATGGAGTCTGATCCACATCAGTCAGGAAGGCGGCTTCATCAAAGTTTTTGAAGTCTCCATAAGTAATAATTTTCTGTTCTGGCTTGGGTATCTTATGGGATAGTACACAGTAGATCAAATCATGTCTAGAAATAGCTGGGACTGAGATTTGGCCTGCTTGAACAACCTCATTGGGATCACTAACAATGAGAAGGTCAATGAGTGTGTCTGATTCATTAGTATGATGAGTTGGATCGAGAGGTAAAATAGTCATGTTTAGGCATTGGAAAATTGTAGTCAGTTGAAAGTAGTCAAAGTTACGATTTGTCATGTTCAAAGTATGTCTTCAGTCATCCACGGTACTTGTCGTTTTCTATTAATCCTCCTTGTCACATAAGGTGCATGTTTGTCATACAAAGTCAAAGTCCAATTCTCGAAAGTCTTGACCATGTCATCAACTGAGGGTAATGCTTCAATTTGATGCCATGGAGTCTGATCCACATCAGTCAGGAAGGCGGCTTCATCGAAGTTTTTGAAGTCTCCATAAGTGATAATTTTCTGTTCTGGCTTGGTATCTTATGGGATAGTACACAGTAGATCAAATCATGTCTAGAAATAGCTGGGACTGAGATTTGGCCTGCTTGAACAACCTCATTGGGATCACTAACAATGAGAAGGTCAATGAGTGTGTTTGATTCATTAGTATGATGAGTTGGATCGAGAGGTAAAATAGTCATGTTTAGGCATTGGAAAATTGTAGTCAGTTGAAAGTAGTCAAAGTTACGATTTGTCATGTTGTATATACAGCGATGCGCAATCAAAAAAGGAACTCACCTGTCAAATTTGTGCCGTGCTATGAATTTGGAAAGTTAATTTGGAATTCAGAATTCAGAAGCACACACAATATAACTTGATAAAAGGGATGCTAGATAAACATACCTAGTGCTAGAGAATGGGAATCCAAAAATGACAAGAGAGACAACTAAATAGAGAGAAGATATCAAATATATTGTCACCTCTTACAGTTGAATTCAACAGTTAATAGAACAAAAATAAAGTAACATCATGAAACAGAAAATAGAACCACTAAATTTAGAAAATTATCTCCAATATAGCTAATTCGATAGATCCTACTCTGCTTTACATTGAAAACGTTTTAGATGAAATCATGAGAAGCTTAAAGGACTCTAATATCAGAAAGAAGAATTGAAAGTAATTGAGAGATATTTCTCAGAAGTTAATCATAAATAACAATACATATTTTAAGAAAAGATCAACATAAAATTCAAAAAACCCCTAGCACAATTAGAACACTTGGAAACTTTTAAAACACTATCAAAATATGATCAAATATTTATAATCCAGGATAATATTAATTCTGTATAATTATATTATGAAAGCTGCAAAAACAAATATTCCTAAAGTATCACATCACGGAATTCTACACAGGAAGACTATTCAAAGATGTGTGTGATATCAAAACAAATAAAGCAAGGCTAGGGTCCTTGAAACTTCATTTGATCCTTTACAACTTTAAGACCAAAATTATTTTAAAACATTAATTCATCAATAAGGGACCTTTAAACATTCCATATACTAATTCGACTTTTAGTAGATTATAAAATATAAATTTAAAGAAAAATTAAAATTCCCAGTTGGATCCTTACATAGAAAATATGGCCTCATATTTCAATGTAAAGATACAACCGAAAATCTACCATTCAAACTGAATAAAAATTTGTAATCTATTAATTCCCAAATCAAAGTTACGATTCAACAAAAGAGTCTAATTCAGCACGTTTTGATTGATTTTAATGGTTCACGTTTTATACCCCTCCCTTTTTGAAAGTCTATAGCTACTTAAACCCATTCTGTCACACCCGGAGTTCCTGGGACGTTCGTTCAATTTGGAAAAAGTTGTTACCTCAAAGCTGTTTCTTCAATTTGAATCTAGGCTCGGTGATCGAGCTTTACACGTCCAGATGGACAGGAGACAGCATACCCCAAGCTTCTAGGACTGCCATCGATTCAGAGGCATCTCAGCGGCTTAAAGACACACGTTCACGAGACATTTATGAACCCGTGAATTGATGGACTCGTACATTGATGGACCCATACTTTGACCGCTGTTAGAATAAAAAATAAACTAGGATAATACAAATCAACTCAACTTCAGTTATATCATAAAGTCAACCTACTTCAGGTTATATAAAACTCAAATCAATACTTATTACTTTAAAACACAAATAGACATTACCTACTTCAATATCTTGATTCAATAGAATAGAATTTATCAGTAATCAGGGTCATGTTCTTTATACAAAGAGATGGGTACATAGTATTCCATAATACAAAATTCACTAGTTGATTGAATCACTTCATAATATGGTCTCTTGAGTATTGTTTTTAGTTTGTTCAGTCTGTTCTCTTACATAAATTACATATAGAGTGTAATTAAGAAAAAATAAATTACATGATAGGTGTTTCCTGAAGAATAAAGAGAGCTTTTCATTAGAATCAGCAGAGCAAATAAAATCTATACCACAAAATACGGTCATTTAAATTTAGGTTGATAGCTTCCTCTTCAAAAATAATTTAAAATCAAGAATATTTCAATTCCTTCTTATAGGTACTCCACATTTCTACATATTACACCTGAATGTATCTATCACCAACAAGCCTAAAGCTGGCATGAAAGCAATGATTAACATAAAATACTAGAGACTAAAACATTCAGTTCTGCTAGCGACAATGGACAGATGCTGAATGAATGCACTTCGCTTCTCCCATCTTGCCATGGACAGCTGTAAACGGCCTCACTAGATAGGGACCTAGCCAACGTTAACTGTGATTGGCAGTTACTATTCAATTGAAAATATTCTTCACAATTTCTGCCAATAGAATGGATCGGTACAACTACAATTTAAGATACATTCTCCCACCGAGTGACAGCTATTTTCCAAATTCCTAACCAAAAAAGGCATGATTGATAATCAATCGGACACAAATTCCTTACCTTATAAGGTCATGAACCAGACTGATGCTCCAGGAAAATCGTTGATTTTCTTAGTCCCTTACCTCCTACGCACACCATAACAGAGCCGACACAACACAACGCAGAAAAGCAAACCAGCAAAACAAACTGTTATAACAGACTGACTTCTCATAATAATCTGCATAATCCTCATCGTTCACAATTGGAAAAATGAATATTGTTACAAATTTCATGAAAGTATATTTCCGCGTTCCGCCGTGGATGCGTAACATACAAACATTAAGAGAAATGTCAAATGATTGCCTTGAATCTTAGACCTCTCCTCGCTCAGTTAATAATTCAAAGCATCCTTTTAATATTAATTTTTACCCAACAAATTCCAAACGCTTGGGAGTAATTTTGGAGTGTGGATTGTTCACACTTGAGAATGATTTTGAAGAGTTGGAGGCATGTTGTGTGAGAATTGCCCACAAAGTGAACATTAAAGCTACTCGTGTCTAGAAAAAATATGAAAGTGTACCATCTATGAAATTGAAAAACTAATGAGAATTCCAATTACGATTAATGATCAATATTGATTGTTTCAGATGGAAAATTCAGACCATTTTCATATCATGCTTCAAAAAACCTGGCTGAGTATGGAAATGGTTCAGTGCCAGAATATGAATTGGAAAATATCAAAGTTCCGATATTTCTTTTGTCAGGAGAAAAGGATGGATTCACTCACAAAGAGGTGACCATATTCCTGTTTATTGATTGGAATGATTATTATTAATGCTATCAATTATTGATTTTATAACTCTGATAGTGAAAAATAGCAATGAAGATAATATAAATGTCAGAAAGTCTTCTTCAATCAGTATATTTGCATTGAATTTAGAAAAATTTGACGCTGGAGCGTCTGAAAACCTCCTGACAAGGGTGGTTGTTTTGGTGGTTGATGCTCTATTGGATTCGATTGACAAGTGGTTGAAACCATAGGAATAATTATGATATCTGGAAATTTTCTATTTTGGGGGGCTCCAGGACCCCCCCAATATTTTCAACTTTTGAACGGCACATTTCTCAGCAAAGTTCAAGGAAACTTTTTTGTTCAGCGTCCGTACATTACTAGATTGCTAGACAAAAATTTCGACCGGGTCGGGTGGGGTGCGGGGGGGATCCAAATTTTCGACGATTTTTGCATGATGGAAAATTTGAAAAATTCCCAGCCAAACTGGGGCATCTGACAATACCAAATTCCATCAGAATGTCTCTAGGAGTCTTAGCAGGCATTGGGAAACTTATCGGGGACCGAGCTTCGCTCTGGAGTACAAACGCATAAAAATTCATTATGAGAGAAGAAATTACAATAATATTCATAGTTCATACAGAAATGTTTCATCCAATCACACTGGATTGAGATCAATTCACAGAGGAATGAAAAAATTTCTCTCACAAAGGCCCGGTTGCACAAAAGCCGGCTAAATTTTAATCCCAATTAATTTCATGTGAACCAAATCAGGAAAGACCATTTCAAGAAGATGATTCTACTGGAATCGATCAGGTTTAAAAATAGCCCGGCTTTTTTGCAACTGGCACTAAGTACCTGATTAATGATGATTAAAAAAGTTCAACAGCTGAGTCATAATAGTTTTGACATGGTTCCAGACAAATTCCATGAATTCGCTCACTCACTTCCATCAACATACAACGAAATAATCATTATCAGCTGTTTTTCCAAGGATGGATAATAATTATCCTCTTAATGTCCTCCAGTGAGTTTTTCCAGGGATGAGATCTAGTGCAATCGAATTTTTATATTATTATAAACCTTCTATGTTCTGAATCTCGTGAGAATCGTTAGAGTCCAGTGAAATCCAGTGAAATACAAGCATGTAAACACAAATCGTTCGTTTGATAGTATAGGATTAAGTCTATCATTGGGTTTCAATCGCCAATGGAATGAAAATGAAAAGAAGCTTCCTCTGGTTAGGAATTCTATGTTCTTTCTACTTAATGTGTATCATGAGTCAACTAAAAACAGATGTGACCATACGTCTATGCTTAAATAATAAGTAATATGTTTAAGTATTTACTTACTCCATGGTACTTCTAAGCACTTTACATCGATTATTATAAATGATTCAAATCATTTCCAATCATTAATTTTCAAATTAATGTGAAGTAATTCAATAAGCCTTTTCACTCGAATCATTCTAAATTATTAATGTTGCATCCTCAATCATTGATCAAATTGTTGTTGAATGATTGGGAAGTACTTCCAAGCACTTCACTTCAATCATTCTAGATGATCCATAAATCAATTTCAATCATTGATTATAATCGATGATTAATGAATGATTGGGAAGTACTTTGAAGTACTTTACTTAGATTATTCCAAATGATTCATAAGTCATTTCTAATCATTAATTAACAAATGATTGGAAAATACTCTAAACTACTCTACTCCAATCATTCTAAACAATTTGTGAATCATTTCCAATTATCGATTCTCAATTGAAGGGAAAGTTCTCAAAACACTTCTGCAATCATTCTACATGATTCATAAATCATTTTCAATCATCGATTATACAATGACTGGAAAGTACTTTCAAGTACTTTACTTCAATCATTCTAAATGATTCATAAATTGGTTCCAATCACCGATTATAAAATGATTGGAAAGTACTTCCAAGTACTGTAACGTATCAAAATCTGATGGGTAAATAAAAACCCTTTTTGAAAGAAATTTATAGGTCTGAAGTGGAATGATAGTCTAGCATCGCCAAATGTGATAACGTTTTTAAAGATTAGATAATATCAGGTATCATGGCTGAATTAAGAACAGCCGAATAGAAATAGTAATAATTTGCTACTTATATAATATTATATAAAGTATTGAAAATTTGAGGTTAGGCATAAAATATCTATTGATCAGCGACATAATGATTGATTGAGTCGCATATCGTAAAATCTAGCCAGACACCTTGGCAGAAATTTATTGCAACTAAAAGGTATGCAACTAGAGGAACTAAAAAAGCACATGGCTAATTGTTATAAAGTGAGAAACCACCTATAAAAATTATAAAAATGTATTGCATGTGAAAAATGTACTTAAAACCCAAAATAAAAATAAATAAATGTATTGAGGAAGTAGGAGGCTCGTAGGCACATGTATACTGTAACAAATTTGCATGAACCAATCAAATGGTAGTAATCGATGGGCGGCAATAGTGTGCCGATTCAAATGTATTTATATATATTTCTAAAAATGATAAGATTTTGTAAATGTTACTGCTCAGTTTATGTATTGGAGATGGCCCAAGGACAGATAAAATATCAGATATGTGACATAAGTAATAATTTGATAGATTGGCACGAACTATTTGAACCTTCAAATGGCATAGTAGCAAATTATTTGAATTTTATGTAAATTTGCAAGTCAGAAATGAAAATTGTGAAAAGAAAAGTAGAACTTGCCCACTTGCCTGCCAGACACTATCATGGAATGTCACCAAAATCTGTAGAGCACAATACTCTTTATTGTACATTTTAAAGACTTAGAGTTTTAATCTAATTATTATTTTTCTATAAGACTTTGTGATGCTGTATTAAAGCAAAAGTCATCCAAATATTTATTTAATCCCTTGGAAGAGACAACTTCGGCCACCTACAATCCAGGAATACCAGGAATTTCGGATCGCCGTCAGCATCTTATAAAAATTCAGCATGTGAGTGAAAAATTAGTTGAAATAAAATTAGGGCGCCCTCAGTGCTTTGAGTGAAATAAAAATAAAAGCTAGCTTGTCGGAGAGGTTTTAAATATTGAGAAATCAATACAAAAACTTGTGCAAGTCTTAAAAGGGTATAAGAAATACTTTATTGAATAAGAATGAGTCAATTTATTTATTAAAAGTACACCAATTAAAAGAATATCAAGTTCTAAGCTTATAATACTAACGTTCATCCAATCATTGATTTTATAATACAAATTTGTAATAATATAATGTAGCTCTGGTTCTTTGGATAAATTGATTTATCTAATTCCATCAGGTGCCGAATTTTACACCCTGAGGAATATATTCATTATTGAGAAATGTACTGGAAATCATATAAAGTAATATATTAATAATCATTGATTTGTCAATTTATCATTCTCTGATTTGGGAAACAATATATGAAATGGGATTACCTAAATCGACAAGCAACAGCAAGTCGATATCAAAGCTGCATGCAAATAAATGCATATTATCAATGAATTGAAAAGCACATGGTAAAGTTTCGTGCTATAAAACTGAAAAATAGTGTACTGATCTGTGGTATTTTATCTTGATTTGTTCTGGTTTTATTGTTTATTTGTTGCTCTATATATTTTCTATATTGATCTGATTTTTAAAATTATTCATTTAATATATGTATCAAATTTTTTATGGTGTACCATTCATTTTTACTCCCCCAATACCACAGAGTATAAATCTCATATATATCTGTTAATAATCAGTATTAAATTATTGCGAGAGCTCCTGAATGAGCCTATTAAGACTTTAGTGAAATTGTATCCTAGAAAACCACGACCAGATTTTATAGTATTAAACTCTCATGTTCTATCAATTGAAGCCAAGCCGAGGCAAATCGTTATTCATAAAAAAAATAACGTCAGAGTACTTTACTTCAATCATTCTAAATGATTCATAAATCAGTTTCAATCACCGATTATAAAATGATTGGAAAGTACTTTCAAGTACTTCACTTCAATCATTCTAAATGATTCATAAATCATTCTCAATCATGGATTATACAATGACTGGAAAGTACTTTCAAGTACTTTACTTCAATCATTCTAAATGATTCATAAATCAGTTTCAATCATCGATTATAGAATGATTGGAAAGTACTTTCAAGTATTTTACTTCAATCATTCATAAATCAGTTTCAATCATCGATTATAGAATGATTGGAAAGTACTTTCAAGTAATTTACTTCAATCAAATAATTCTGAACAATTTGTAAATCATTCTCATGCAGTCATCAATTCCCAAACGATTGGAGAGTATTCCCAATCACTTCACTCTAATAATTTTCAACGTTCAATAAATCATTTCCAAACATTTGTGCACAA
The DNA here is from genome assembly GCF_014356525.2 of Nilaparvata lugens. NCBI lineage: Eukaryota > Metazoa > Arthropoda > Insecta > Hemiptera > Delphacidae > Nilaparvata > Nilaparvata lugens. The sequence continues at coordinate 57,284,532 of NC_052507.1, forward strand.
GATCCTTTTACATTATTATGGAGATATACTTTACACTTCATGATCTGTTGAGGATACTTGAAAGTTTATTTGAAGTTTTTCAATTTTCACTATAAATATGGATTACTCATTAGAAATCATTGGAAATTATTTTCAAGCAATTCCAAATCATTCCATTCAAATGATTCCGAATGATTGACAATGGATTTCAATCAGAAATGAGAAAAAAAAATTTAATGACTTGAAATTATTGTAAATGATTTTAAAGTAATTATAATTGTCTCTTTCAAATCACTTCAGAGTACTTCAAATCAGTTGACTCCAATCATTCTAAATTATTCGTAAAACAGTTCCAATCATTGGTCTTCAAGTAATTGAAAAGTACTTCATTCAAATCATTCTAAGTAATTTATAAATCATTTTCAATCATTGGTCTTCAAATGATTGAAAAGTACTTTACTAAATCATTTGAGGTAATTTATGTATCATTTTAAATCATTGGTCTTCAAGTAATTGAAAAGTACTTCATTCAAATCATTCTTAGTAATTAATAAATCATTTTCAATCATTGGTCTTCAAATGATTGAAAAGTACTTTAAAGTACTTTACTGAATCATATGAGGTAATTTATAAATCATTTTCAATCATTGGTTTTCAATGACATTTCATGGAGAATTAAAAGTAATTTGAAAGTACTTTAAAATGATTTAACTTGCCCTAAAAAGAGGTGACAAATTTCAAATCACTGGCAATTAGTTTCAAGCACTCTCAAATCATTTCCTTGCTGCTTGGGGTATCATGAGTCAACTAAAAACAGATGTGACCATACGTCTACGCTAGGATAAACCACTTTTTATTGACATATTGTTCATTTCATTTAAAAATCACAATATCAAATCGATGATGGGGGAGAACGAAGAGGATAACCCCAAAAATGTTTTCTCCCTAATTTTGATAGAAATAGACCCAATTTTCGTCCAGAATCTTCCTTGGTGGGTAGCCTATCAGCTTCCTCATGATAAGCTTGAATGATGTTCAGTGCTTCTGGATGTATATCAAGCTGTTTACACTCAACAGTGGCAATAATATTTATTTCTTGATTTAATCAGTCATGTACAATATTCCCATAGTTATCTAGGCTGCTGCCAATAGTATTAGTTTGCGTCACCATATGATAACAGTGGAAAGGAAAATATAATCTTGTGAATTACTACGAATCATAGCCACCTCTAATACAAGGCCCCGGCGTACAATATTGCAACGTCGCAGCGTAGGCCTAGAATCTAATACATGATTGGTGAAAAAGATCAGCTGGTATTTTCAAAAATCGTTTTCACTAATCATGTATTTGGATTGTAGGCCTATGCTGCGACGACTTTGCAATATTGTACGCCGGGGCCTTGTATTAGAGGTGGCTATAAGTACGAATACATCATTCTTCACTATTGTTTATCGTATCTAACATCAAATTATTATTATTTGAAAAATGATGGCCTATATTACTCTTTACTGGAAATGAAGATCCAGCTACACAAAAAAATCTGATCGGAAATCAAATTAGAATGGAATAGAATATGTTTTATTGTAGTAGCAAGTGAGAACATCAAAATGCATCACAACGTCAAAATTTGACGTTTATCATTTAATGATAACAACAAAAGTATACTCATAAGATCTATATCAAACACAATTTGATCTATATTACTATTTATTGATTCCCACCTCAACTGTTCATTAGAAATGCTAGACCAGGTCTTCTAACAAGGATTCGTTTTGTTTCAATAAAACAACTACGGTACTCAAATGTCCCACTCATTTCCATTGACCATACCATTGAACTCTGGAATAAATGGGATGACTTTCTAAAAGGGTGAGGTGTTTAATAGAATGTTATGGTATTAATGTGTTTCAGTTATGAATCAAATGAAATCTAGTCACTTCCGCAGTAGAAAAATATGTAGGTAGGCTATTACAGTCTATGAACTCAGTAGGTGGTAGATCAGTATTGGCTACCCAGAACTCACCTCGCCACATCTTACACACAGATGTATAGTCTTCGTGGGTGTATTCCTGCAATATAAGAGTATCATAATCGATTGTAAAATTTATTTTTTGAAATAAGGTGATATTTAATTTGATTTGCAAAATTGATTTCTTTTCGATCTGAATAGATCTTGTGATGCTATTTTCCAGTTGATGGACAAACTCAAATCGAGATTGAAAGGAGCATCAGTAAATTGGAGAACCGTTGGCAATACTAATTTTTTGCATCTGGATTTTTTTGTGGCAAAAAATCTGAGAAAATTAGTTTTTGAACCTGTTTTGAATTATCTACGAAATCCATACTCAATAGTGGAATCGCCAAGGAAACCTAAAAACTAGCACGAAATATAAAGAGAATAGAAAGAAAATTTTTGTGGAGAGCTATAATTTCTAATGCATTATACTACGTCAATTGATTTTCTTTTGAATACTGTCATCTGTTTCACTATTGTGAAGATAATATGCAGGTAGTTTTTCTAGAATAACCTCGAATTAAATTCTGAGTTCTAGTAAGTTTAATCGAAACTATGTAATAGTATCTTAAAACTTGAATGTCATCTCAAGAACAAAATATCTTGTAATAAACTCTGAGCTATAGTATTTTCCGATTTTAAAGCCTGAATATGTTCATTGAACCTTTTTCGGAAACATCTGAATGTCTGACCAATGTAAAATTCTCCACAATTTATCACTACATTCCAGTTTACAAACGCTTGATTTTTCAAATTGTTCCTGTTGTATTTTTCTGTTAGAAATCTTCCTGCGGTTTTTAATTTCGCAATTGATTAGCCTATTCATCTCCTTTTCTCTCAAATTCTCACTTTCTCTCCAGTAATTTTTTCAACCTTGCTGACCATAGATTCTACACAACATTTCTGCCAAAGAACGTTCATCAAACTTTTTTCCTATCAATCTTAATTTTCGAGATATATTGATTTTTCGATACTTTCAGAATATGCCCACTTCAAGTCATTAAATACTCAATAACTCGAAAACTATGAATGGTCGAATTTCAATTTCAATGGTATTGTTGGGAAGAGAAAAACATTTCTAACAAGATTAATATGTAATTTTATTCGCTGTTAGATATTTTCTAGTTTTTTTATTAGGGCTTAAACTTGAAAAATGCTGTTCTGCAAATTCAAAGTCAAATTTCAAACCATTTTTCTCGATTTTTCGCCGGGTAATTATAGTAGTTTCAATGTTTCAAAAACTTCTCCATTTCATAAGCTTTAGATTGAGTATTAATTCGAAAAGGTATAAAGTGTTCAAAACTGCTAATATCTTAATATCTGGAATGAACACCTTCAAAATGAGAAAATTCACAAACAGCATGCATCAAGTGGTGATCCTAAAGCAGGGAACCCACTATGCCGTCACCGTCAGGCGCCGTCCAGCACCGACCGTCACCGGTGCGAACCGGCAACATTGCTTTGCCATGTTTTAAACGAACGGCAACTCACTATACCCGTCCGTCACCGGCTACGACCGTGTCCGTCAGTCACCGTCGGCCACCATTGCTGTTTGGGGCATTCTTGCCGGATAGCAGGTCCGTTTTTTATCATTCTTCCAGAAGACATTCAACGATCAGTGAAGTCACATCGCCAGTGTTTTGTTGTAGTGCGCCTTTGTTCTGTGAACGATGAGTACGGACGAAATGTTGATAGAGGCTATTAGGGTAGTATCCCTTCCTGTATAATACTAGTGATAATAGCTATCACGACAACAGGAAGGAAGATAATGCTTGGCAGGAAATCTCAGAAAAGTTTGATACCATGTCAGGTAAGTTATTTACAAATATTATTCTGTAAGCGAAATTATGGAATCAAAGTTTTGGCCGTTTGACAAATCACATGATGATGGGAAAGGGCTCAAATTGAAGGTCTTGATCCCATGGACTCGGGGAAAGTTAGCAGTTACTTACTCCAGTGTCAAGGCCAGCCGCTCCTCAGGACCAATGACCTCACGGAAGTTACTGTGTTTCACTGGGAATTTCAGTAACTCGAGCAATTCGTAGAACTTCTTTGGAGTCATGCGGAAATATAAAAAGAGCTTAGCATCGTCTTTTTTCAAGTCGTCAAACAAATAATGAAATTCACCATATTCGTTTCTTCTTCTGAAGATTTCGTGCACCCAGTACCTATGCTTCCTCCGTTTCTGTATCTCTTCTTCTTCAGCACATGCTGCGACTATTACTAGCAATTCCTCGTCTGATGAACTCTCCATCGCAACTGATGCATTTCTTCTGGTTAGCTCCGGTTTCTGACGGAGCTAACCAGACAGGCAAGTGGGTTATCGCCGGAAAAATGACGGTGAAGGCGGCGACTGACGGTGACGGTCGGTGCTGGACGGTGCCTGACGGTGACGGCATAGTGGGTTCCCTGCTTAAGGGTGAAATCACCTGATTTCTCTCTGACAATATTCACAAGTTTCAATCAACATTTTAACATTCTACAATGATATGACTTTTTCAATAACTTGCATTATTTCCTGTATCATACATGGATCCTGAATAAAATAACAAGAAGTGTATGTTTCAGCCTATTTTCAGTATATTTTTCAGTGTGCTTTCCAGTTAATTTGTATGATATGTATCAACTTTGTCTAATAGAGAAGTGTTCGCGTTCATCATCATGAAATTTACCTTGATTGAGTACTTGAACATATTTATTATTGGTGTATGGAGAGTGTGGATGCAATTCAAGAGAGGCAGAGAGAGTATACAGGAGACGTTTTCCTGACCGAAAAAACCCATCTCATAAACAAGTCTTCAAGATTGACAGATGTCAAGATGGTGAGGGTCTAGGATCAGTTTCAAAAGGTACGAGAGGCCTGTCTCAATTTCTAAAGCTTTTGAGAATCTGATTTCAAAGTATTTCGAGCAGAATCCTCGATCCAGCATCCGGCGGGCAGCTGGGATGTTGGATGTTTCAAGAATGATAGTTCAAAGAATATTGGAGAACAATAACTTTCGACTATTCCATGATACCCCAATTCAAGAGTTGAATGAACCTGATACTGTTTCGAGGATGCAGTTTCGCCGTTGGATTTCAGCACAATATTGTGTTTTAAACATTTTATGGACAGATCACAGATAAAAGTACATTAATAAGAACTGGTGCTGTACATTTCCACAATACACATACATGAACCTTTCATTTTCCCTGCAAGAATAAATGGTGGAGTTTCTATGGTCTTTCTGGTCAATGAGCTTCACGAATTGATGGGAGACGTGCCTCTCAATTTGAGGCAGAATATGTGGCTCCAGTTCTATGGCTGCCTCCCTCATTATGCTAGAAATGTCCGTGGGTGGCTTGATAACAATAAATTATGCTGAGCGGTGGATTGGACAAAGTGAACCCATAAGTTGGCCACCACGCTCACCTGATCTTACTCCAATGGACTTCTACTTTTGTGGGGTTGTGAAAAGTGAAGTTCACAGAGAACCTGTAGAGACTTTATATTAGATAAGATTGAATTTCTTTATTTATGTATGTTACAATATTTACTGGCTTATACACTAATTCACATTAAATGACGGTAATGCTGATTATTCAACGAACTCTACAAAGTATAGTGTAAGATTATAAATTTGGATAATCAGCAAAATCACCAAATGAAAAGATTTTATAGGTCTCAAGCAAACAGCTGCATTGCTATCGCCGGTTGCGATATCAACAAACTCGAGATTAGATAATAACGGGTATCCAGGCTACAGTTTTGAACAGCTAAATGGAAAGGAGAATATTATTGCTATTTATTCAATTATATAGAATAATGAATTTTCTGCATTAATTATAAATAATGGAAGAGGCTTTCTGTTTCCGTCCATTCTCAGGAGATGTCCATACCAGGAGAGTATCCGTTCATCGATTGTTGTTTCAACCGCTTTGATGTGCAATTCTTCCCTTATGCGGTCATTTCTCACTCTGTCTCGTTTTGTTTTCCCAACTATTCTTCGGAGACATTTCATTTGGACCGCATTTATTTGGCTTTTCTCTTTTTTACTGACTGTCCAACTTCCACTTCCGTACGATAGGATGGGCTCAATGATGCTCCTACTCACCTCAGCCTTTCCAAAAATGCTTCTACTGAGTGAATAGTGTGCCTGCATAGCTTTCTGAGTCCTTTGTCTTACTTCTTCTTGCAGCTTGGCAGTGCAGTCAGGCCCGGGTTTAGGGTGAATAGCGCCCTGGGCTACACACAGCTTTGCGCTCCCCCCCCCCCCAGGCGACCCCCCCATTTGAGAAATCCGTGGATATGGAAAAGCAAATGCAACAATGCCACCAAAGTTGTGTGCTGAGATTCAAAGATTTATACATTTGCTTGAAACCTGCTCATTGTCAGTTTGTTCCCTAATTGCATTCTATAGATGACATAGTTAAAAGTTCAGATAAACTATATATCTAATTGAAAATTATTGTAGGTTGATGGCTCGTTTTTTGTTTACAGTATTTTAAATTCTAATAAAATTGTTTCTTTCATAGTATGAGCTCTAGTAAATAAATTGATGTGAATAAACCTTAATAAGCATAAGTTATAAATTCAAGTGACAGATTTCTTTCTGAATTTTGTTTGAGCAAATGTTAGCAAAACCAGAACAAAAGTTAGTTTTCTTGCTGTGGAAGAGGCAGCAGGGATTGCAATAGAACATTCCAGTTGATTGGGAGGACATCAGCCAGTCCCTAGTGTATGTATCTCGCCTCTCTCCATTAGGAAGCACACATTAAAAAAAATTAACAAAGTACGTTTTTGATATGAATAAATCCGTTCGTACTTTGAAAAATCTGCATTCGAGTTTTGTTTGGGTGTTTTTTCAATAATGGTTTCAATAACCAGAGGGTCACAAGTTTTCCAAGATGCAGGGTCTTCCAGTAAAATTTCATTACACAAGGACAAGTTTGCAGTTTCTGATTGTTCATTACCTATACTGTTGCTGTAGGAAGACGTTACAGGGGAGAGCGGAAGAGCGCCGGTCTCACTGGACGAACTAGACGAAGGGGTTTTTAAAAAACAATCAATTTTTGGTACTTTTTTCAACAGTTCCTTTTCATCACTTAGTCTTTTCGCAGCTCTCTTCTTAAATTCTGCAACTCAATTCCACTCAACTTTTTATTCATTGTTTTATAATCATTATTCTGTGAATATAAAATAAATCTGATGAATGACAATAAACACATACATTATCAAAACACAAACCACGAATCCACGATTCAACTCACAAACCGCATTTCGACACATAAAATACGAGACTGAACTACGCCTACGGTAATGAACTAGCCCGTTCGCAATTTAGCTGTCGACTGATCGATTTGACGATTTCTTGACAGTGGTTGCGCGGAGCGCTGGTGGGGAAGGGTAGATTGTCTAGGTCTGGACGTCTAGACAATGAGCCAGCAGCGGAGAGCATAAAAATTCCTGTTAGTCTACTGTTTGTTTACTTTCCTCGCAATGGAGTGCACTCTTTTCTTCGCTCTTTCTTTTACATAATAATATTCTATTTCAACAAACATTTGGTACTGAATAAATACGTCAATATTCAGTCAGTAGCTAACCGAAACAGAATCATTTTTGCGGCTACAGAGTAGTAGTTTCCAAATATAAATTTTCTCTACAGTGGAATATAACAAATAAGCAAATAAAAGATATTTTAAAAAATTGGAATTTGGGACCCCAAATATTTGGCGCCCCCAAATATCTTGTGCTCTGGGCTATAGCCCAGTCAGCCCATATATAAAATGGGGCCTGAGTGCAGTTCATGTTTGTGCCCAAGTACTGGTAGTTGTCAGTCTGCATTAATGGTTGGCCATCGCACTCAATTTCGATTTCCTCCACCTTGTTCAGCTCTCCTTACCATCATGACCTGGCTTCTCACTTCATTAACATGCATGCCTCTTTCCTTGAATGTTTGATTGCATTCTGTAACCGCCGTTTGCATCTTTTCAGCCGAGTCTGTCATGAGTACTATGTCATCAGCATATGTCAAAGCCTGACACTGAACTGGCCTGCAGTTTCTCATGCATACGGTTGACCTCCCTGTTCTTCTTATGCATATTTTTATCACTTCATCCATGGATATTATAAACAGGAGTGGGGATAAGCTGTCTCCTTGCCTCACTCCCTTCTCCTTGAGGAATGGAGCCGACGTCTTACCATTGATTCTCACAACTCCTTGTATCTCTTCGAACACAGATTTGATGGCCTGCATATGTTTCTGGGGCGTTCCTTTACACTCAAGAGCCCTCCATATTTGTACTCCTGGTACTTCATCGAAAGCTGCCTGTAAATCGAGGGAAGCCAGGAATGCTGGCTTGCCTCTACTTATCCACTTCTCCAATATTGTCCTCAGTGAGAAAATCAGGTCTTGTGTTTGCCTGTCTGGTCGGAAACCGGCTTGCTCATCATCTAATTCATTCTCAACATGAGTTCTGAGTCTACTTTTCAGGACAGATGAATATAACTTGGCAATCACATTAATCAAACAATAGTGAATACAATATTGCATCCATATTTGTACTCCTGGTACTTCATCGAAAGCTGCCTGTAAATCGAGGAAAGCCAGGTATGCTGTCTTGCCTCTACTTATCCACTTCTCCAATATTGTCCTCAGTGAGAAAATTAGGTCTTGTGTTTGCCTGTCTGGTCGGAAACCGGCTTGCTCCTCATCTAATTCATTCTCAACATGAGTTCTGAGTCTACTTTTCAGGACAGATGAATATAACTTGGCAATCACATTAATCAAACAATAGTGAATACAATATTGCATCAATGATTCCAAATAGATAAATGGAACAAACGTTATAGGGTGTGATTTAATTAAGACTTTAGAAATTGATTAAGTTATTAATTATGATACACAATACCATACTATAGAACAGAAAATTTTGTGATGAGATGATGAATATGTATTATGTGAGATGGATGAAAGAATGGAAAGGAAGGGAGATTAGAATATTTGTCATGCCGTGCTCTAGGGTTGGACAGACTCAGTCATTTTCTCTATAAGATATTTTCTCAAAGACAGAATAAAGCCCGCTCGGCTCTCAATGCATCTGATAGATTTGGGGAGTTTATTCCATTCACGACAAGCACTGACAAGGAACGATTTAGAATAGATAGTAGTTCGGTGATTAGGTATCCTATGAGTATTAGCACCAGTTCTAGTATGGGAAGCATCTATCCTCCCACCATCGGAAACAAATTTGAAATCAATTTTGAAATAGTTGAGATTGCCATATTTTAAAGTATCTCTAACAAGTTTGATTATTCTGAAACGTCTCTGATCGGGAAGCTTCAGGGTAGAACTAGCAATGTGTTCTGGGGTGATATGATCATGGCGTTCAAGAGAGTAAACAAAACGTAGACAATGATTTAGGCAGCTCCGTATTTTATCATTGAGTGTAACTTGCATGTAATTGAGGACAGAGTTACAGTACGTGAAATGTGGAAAAAACAGAGATTGGACCAGTAATAATTGTATACTTCTAGGAAGGACATCTTGTAATTTTTCAAGTGATGCATTGCTGAGAAAACCTTTCTACAGGTTTTATTGACTTGCTCTGACCAGTCGAAGTTTTTATCCATAATGATGCCTAGGTTTTTTACTGAGCTGCAGTAGGGAACCACATTACTATCAACAGTTATTTCATGTACCGAGTTGAAGTGGATATTGTTAACTAAACGTGAGTAACTAATAATTATGGGTTGTGTTTTGGTTGGGTTGAGTCTGAGGCCGTTCCGTCTTGTCCATTCCACTATCGAACTTATGTCTTGAATCTTTTTTTGAACGGTTTCATTCAGTTTAGTGATAGGACAACTTGCATTAATTTGAAGGTCATCTGCATATGTATGAAAACTGGGAAATTTTATAGAAGCGGGGAGGTCATTTGCATACAGAGTGGGAAGAAGAGGACGTAAAATCGAACCTTGATGAACACCATGTGGAACATTCAACCAATTCGACCTGTTCTCTCCAAGAGAGATACATTGTTTCCTATCTGTAAGATATGAATTAAACCAAACTATAGATTGATGACTAAAACCAAGAATAGCTCATTTTTTTAGAAGAACTTTGTGATTGACAGTATCAAATGCTTTAGAAAAGTCAAAAAGAGTCAATATTGTACATTTTCTTCAATCCATTGCCAACCCAATATCATCAGTGACACGTAAAAGAGCAGTTTCTGTTGAATGGGATTTGCAAAAACCAGACTGACGAAAGTAATTAAGATTCTCTTTCTGCTCAAGAAACTCAGTAACTTGTGCATGTACAAGTTTTTCAAGTACTTTTGATAGTGCGGATAAAATACTGATAGGTCTGAGGTCTTCAACTCTATTTGGAGATGGAACTCTATTCAAAGGATGAACTAGAGCAGCCTTCCAGCTTTCAGGAGAAGATCAGTTCTCGAGAGACTTATTGAAAATGAATGTAATAGTGGGTAGAACAGCAAAGAGCATTTTCTTGATAAATTTGGTTGAAATTTTGTCAGCCCCAGTGACATTGCTAAGAATATGCTGGATTGCTTTGAAAGCTTCTAATTCTGAAATTGGATGGAAATGGAATCGATCTTCTTATGGTATGTTAAGGTTTGTTACTCGATCATTAATGTCATTGTATTGATTTCTTATTGCTGACACATCACACTGATTTGAATAAGAAATGAAATTATTGTTTATATCGTCTAGAAGTGGGTCAATTTGGATTTAGGATTTTATACCACGTCATAGTGATGAAGAGTCTTGTTTGTTATCAGTCATGAATGAATTCAGGTACCTGATCTTTGAGTTATGTAATTGTTGTTTTACTTCATTTCTAAGGCTCTAAGACTGTCTTAGTCGAATGTCTTCCTGAATTTTCGATGAGCTTTGTCTCTTCTACCCATCATTTTCAGTATGTTGTCAGTCATCCATAGTACACATCGTTTTTTATTTTTATTCTCTGAGTAACATAAGGCGCATGTTTGTCATATAATTCAAGAGTTTAATTTTCGAGAGTCTCTACCATTTCAACAACTGGAGTTAAGGCTTCAACGTGATGTCATGGAGGCTGAGCTACATCAGTCAAAAAAGCGGGTTCATTGAAATGTTTAAAGTCTCTAAAAGTTATGAATTTTTGTGCTGGTTTTGGTGGCTTTTGAGAGAGCACACAGTAAATCAGGTCATGTCCAGGAATAGCTAGGACTGATATTTGTCTTGTTTGAACAAGCTCAATGAGATCACTAACTATGAGAAATCAATGAAAGTGTCAGACTCATTTGTATGGTGAGTTGGATCAAGTGGTAGAATAGTCAAGTTGAGGCACTGAAATATATTAGTGACCTGATAATAATAAAGGTTGCGATTAGTCATGTTGGGGTCAGTGTTCATATCACCCATAACAAGGACACGGTTATAATATGGCATAAGAGAGAGCAATGCATTTTCAAAGTCAGTAGAATGACCGATTTCCGGGGGACGATAGCAAATTCCAACAAGTAATCTATTGGAGCTGGACAAAGATAATGTTCAAAGAACATGAATTCTTGTCTAGCAGAGTATACTGGCTCAGATGTGAGTAATATTTTAGTTTTAATACCATCTTTGACATACACTGCTAGGCCCCCACGAACTTTATTCAACCTATCATTACGGAAATGATTATACCCAGGGAGTGCAACTTGGTTGGATGGGATGCTAGGTTTCAAGGATGATTCCGAAATACCTATTATACTGAAGTCCTGAAAACGGAAGATTGCTCTGAGTTCGTCGATGTGACAACTGAGGGACTGGACATCAAGATGGGCAGTCTTAGGAAGTCTATTGTAAGGCTGAAGCTTATCTGATAACAAGGAACCCACGTTAATGTTAAAGTTACTAACATAGTCGTTCAAATTGCTATGAATCGAGAGCAAGCGAGCTACTTCATCATTGGTGCTTAGCATTGTTGGTGAAGCAGACCAAAATTAGTCTAAACAAAGGGTAGAGCATGACAGAAATGATGAAGTTTAAAAATGAATTAAAACTAGAATCAAATCTAGGTGATATAGGAGTTATTGTCCATTTGGTGAGCAAGTAGATAGTGGATGCATTGTCAGTTCGGCTCTAGTCAAAATTCATTAAAACTGATTACACAGTTCGATTGACCTTATTTACAAAACGGTGATGAGCTTCAGAGGGTGATCCCAGTCCTCACAGGAGTATGATGCAACCTCTTCATGGAGTCAATTGTAGCAGCAGATACCACAGATGACGTGGTGCAGACGGATGGAGAGAAAAGTGGTACAGATTCAGGTGATATTATGGGGTATTTAGGAGGCGGTTACAAACGGGATATCTACGATTTGAGTGGGTTATGAATAAGGAAAGGTGTAGCTTATGGATTGATGAGAAAGAGGAGATTTAAAATTGGGAATCAAAGGGAAATTTAGACTAAAATTGGAGAAAGGAATTGTAGGATTGAACTTGAATGGAATTTATTCTTATGAACTAACACTGATTACTTCCTTGTTTTTTGTAAGAATCAATTATTCATGAAGAATAATCTTTATCCTGATTTTCTCCACTCACCAACTTCAATTCTAATAGTAAATGAGCCCTCTCTACCAATTCTTATCTTGCTTTGTGATTGTTGATTTACCCTAAACTGACCTAATCTACTTACTTCCTTGCTTCCACATTTACATAGTACTCAATATCCCTTCTCTCATTTCCCTCAACGTTAAACACCATGCTACAATTTCATCCTAACTTTGCTTGCAATTACTGGTTCCAACAAATTCATTTCAATTCCAAAAAACTCTTCAAATACATCAGTCATGTTGAAATCCTCTCCACCTGCAAACTTCTTCAGATACCTCCAAATGGTTTATCAATACAACTACTACTATCTGGTCTTTCTCCCCAATTCCACTCACCTTTATTCAAATTCCAACATCAGATTTCACTGCAGTTTCTTGATATTGTTCATGAACAATACACTCCACATACACTGCAATACACTGCAATAACCTGCCTCTTCAAATGCATCATTCCAACATTCCCCATCACCCCTCATCAGTGACAAACCCAGCCTTGCCTCACTCTTGAACCAACCACCACCCTTCTATATCCCGCCCTCCTTACACAAACGTTTGCCCCAACAATCTTCATCTCCTTCAATCCATCAGGAAAACGTTGGAAATCCCACTGTTCTCTACCTATCCTCAAGAAACCTTTCACCTACAGATCAATCAGTCCTCAACAAGGGTCTCTCTTTTGCCCCAACTCCCAAACTTAATGCTATAAACCTTCTCTCTGATACTGTTCACTTCACAAGATATTTCAGATGGCAAGTATACTTCAGTGGCAACAACACTTCTGACCCTTCTTGCCCTCCCCCCCAGACTACTTCTGACCAAATCATCAAAAAGTTTGCCCCAAAATCCAATTGTGAACCTAAGTCTCTCCCAGCCAACCACCCTGTTGAAATATTCTGCAATTTACGCCTGAACAAAGTCAGCTCTAAAAACTTCATTGAATCCCTCACTTCAACTCCCAACCTCACACCCCAAGAGTTCAAATTCATCAAAGACCTTCGCTCTGACCCCAGTATTTTCATCAACAAAGATGACAAAAGCTCAACTGTGGTCTTACTGAACACCACAGATTATATCAATGTGGCCAACCAGCAACTCATCAACCCTGAACAGTAACAACTCCTGCCTTCTGACCCTACTCCACAAATCAAAAAAATGTCTTCAAATTTCTGATGCAATACAGTCCATCTGGAGGCCTCTCGGACTCAGACATCAACATCCTTTCGCCAGACTCTACCAACACACCACACTTGTATCTTCTTCCAAAAATTCATAAAGAAGGCAATCCTGGTCGTCCCATTGTTTCAAGCATAAAAAGCCCAACTGAACGAATCTCTGCCCTTGTTGATCTCCACCTCGAACCCATTGTTGCCTCCCTACCTAAACATATCAGAGACCCCTTCCACTTCATAGATATCCTGAGAAACACAACCCTTCAAACTGACCAACAACTCCCCCTTTTAACCATTGTTGTAGCCTCCCTCTACACTTCCATCCTCCATTTTGAAGGCTTGAAATTCCTTGAGCATTTCCTTTCCTCACGACCAACACCCTCCACCTCTTCAACCACTTTCCTAGTGAACCTTGCAAACTGGTGCTCAAAAGTAATGCCTTCAGGTTTAGAGATTAATATTATCTTGAAAACCAGTGTACAGCCATGGGCACCAGGATGGCACCATCCTATGCAAACCTATTCATGGCCCTCCTTTAACAGGATTTCCTTTCCAAACAAAACCCTATCCCCCCTGATATGGCTTTGGTTCATTGACGACATATTCTTCATATGACCTCATGGACATAATACCCTCTCCCACTTCCTCAATCAACTCAACTCCAACTACTCTGTCTCCTCCACCTGGAATATTTCTGAATCCTCCATCAACTTCCTACATTTCAATGTAATCCTTTCCAACTCCAATACCTTATCCACCAATACTTCCACCAAATCCACCCACACTCAACAGTCCCCACACTTTCTGAGTTGTCATCCCTACCACATCAAAAGATCCCTCCCACTTCAATCCGAGGACAAAAAATTCGCAGTGATCCCCACCATCTTGACCAGTACCTCAAAAAACTCCACCAATCCCTCCTGAAATGTAACTATTCTGAACGGTTGTTACAGAAACAAATCTCCTCCAGAACTGACACCAATCCATCACAAAAAATTCCCAAATCCCAAACTCCAAAGCTCTGTACCACCTACTTCCCTGGAATTGAAAACCTCAAACCTGTCCTTATAGATCTGTTACATATCGTCTCCTCCAATCCCTCTAACAAACACTTTTTCCAGCAACCACCCACCCTCATTTATAAGCATCCTTGCATCCTCAGTCTAAATATATTTTAGAGCTGTGAATAACAAATTATGAGTAGGTTTTTGATTTTGTATTCAAATTTTTTAAATAAGTGCAATATTCCTAAAGTTTATAATTAATTGTGATTCATTTAGAGTATAAAATCAACCTTCAAAATTCAAAATTTTAAATCATCATTTCTGGACCGAAAATCAAGTGACGAAGCAGTGTGTGACTATATAACCTTATCTTCTGGACAACATTAACATTTTATCAAAATGTTTGGAGAGAAATAGTACAGGCTTAGCCTAGTTTTTTTCCCAATGTCATAATTGTATTATGATTATAGTATTTTATACAATAAATAAATAAAATAAATAAAATAAATAGATAAAAAACCTCAAGAAAATTTTCAGTAAAAACAAATCACTCACCCCGATGAAATCCCAACTTCACCTGGTACCCTACCTTGCAAACGCCCCCGCTGTAGAACCTGTCCAATCACTGATTCTTCCATCTCCTTTACCAGTCCTATCACCAACTACACCTACCAAATCCATCAATCCAGTAATTGCATCTCCAAAAATTGCATCTACCTCCTTTCCTGCAACTTCTGTCCTGCCTTCTACATAGGTGAAACCACCACTGCCCTAAACCTCCGGATCAACAATCACAGGGCTTCCTTGAAAAATAATACTTCCCTACCCAACCCTACTCATGGCTCTGAGCACAACAAGAACTTTGACCAATGCTTCAAAGTCAAAGACTCTGTGGTCACGACCGTTTAATTTCAAACTGTACCCACTCACTTCTCGGTTGAAGAAGGAAACTCAGTTTCCAAAAATTTCCGTTGCTAATGCAAGTTTCTAAGTGTTTTCAATCCATTTATGTCTTGTGTCTCCTGTTTTGATTTGTTACACAAGACATAAATAGATTGAAAACACTTAGAAACTTATATTAACTATAACTCAGCTATCTTAACTACTACAGCTATCTTCGTTGCTTGACATGATTCTACAATCATAAACAATAAGAACTGGCAAATTCAAGCAATGATTCAAACCAGACTAAACCAAACAGAACTGAAAATTCAGGTTATGCTTCCAGATCAGCTGCGATCATTGATTGTAGAAACACCATAATTATGTTCAGTGACTTGTGGTATTTTCACAAGCAATGTGTTTTCCAAAACCTTATAACTCGGCAAGGAAACATGGAACATACGTGGTTTTTTCACTCAAATGTGTAGTTTAACCTGCTGTAGAATGTTAAATGACAAAGAAGTCAATTTATGAAAAAATTGCAGTTGTGGTGTTTTTACAATCACCCATTCCTGTATTTATCATAATAAGCTTCATCATCAGTCATGCAATGCTCAATATAACGATTTGTATTAATTATAATAAGGTGCATTTTAGAAAATTATTGCTTAGTGGCTCACCTTTATCTTGTGCAGATCAGCCATCCTCTCGATGGTGTGCACTCTCTTGTTGTCCCCGTACTTGGTTGCCACCTTGATCCATCCGTCAACGCTCCACACGTTGCGATGGCCGTGAGGGTCAGCTGCCAAGTTCAGGATTTTCAGCCTCTCCGACGTCAGGTCCTCCCGAATAGTGATCTCGGACCCCTTCACCTAGCGTTTGGCGTCGAAAACCATCCGTCTCGTCCTGTAGCTGATGAAGCGGAAGATGATCGGGCGGTCCTTCAGCTTTGGCTGTCCCTGCTAGTGAGGCTGACGCTTTCCTACTCTGTGAGAGCGGTTGATGTCCTCCAGGGTGACGAGCAGGTCCAGCTTATCCTTGAAAACCTTCAGGGCGAGCAGATCAGTGTCCTCTTTGTCAGTTTCAGGGATCCCAAAGATACGGATGCAGTGGCGCCGTCCGTATTGTTCGAGGTCATCAACCCTCAATCGGCAGTCGACCTCCAGCTCACGAATCCTCTCGTTCAGCCGTAGATTTTCCAGTTTCAGGGCCTCATACTCCCGAAACACTGCTTCCATTGCAGAACTTACTGCCTCATCAACAGCTTTTTCCACTTGATCCTTCATGATTGAAAGGAACTCATTGAACAATGGCAGCACACCCGAAATAGATTGGCCATGCGGTTGGGTCGGCGGAGTGGAGGTAATCCTTGCCTGCGGGATGCTGCTATGTTGAGCCGTTGGTGTTGTGGCATTGTTTCAGCGGCTGGGTTTTACGAAGGTTGCTGACTTACGAAGGTTGCTGACGGTTACAGTGAATTCAAAGACAAGAAATTTTTTCGACGATAATGAAAAAACGGATTAAGCTATTTAAAAAGTAATTTTACTTCTGAAAAGATCGTGAAAAAATAAATATAGCCATGTAAAATAAAAACCAAATCGAACTGTTGAACCCTATGATATTTATACTTTTGTACGGAGCTGAACTACAGCACATGTTCACTCACTCAACATCAGCCAGAGACTAGAAAGGAACTGATTCTCCGAATTCGATTGACGTTTAAAGTAATGAAGACACGGCCTAACGAAGTGAGACGGGCAACTCGAAGCTTGATGAACGGCAGCAGGAGTTGCATAAACAGAAATGGGGGCTATTTTGAATTCCTGTGAGCAGCTAGCATAATATGTAATTTATTACTATATGAATGATTGCCATAAGTTTTTTTAATTCTGTCATTCATCTACTTTGAATTATTATTCTATGAATAAATTCTGTTGGATCTTGTAAAAGTGTATGATTGATATTTTATATAGGATTTGGGATATGTGCTAAAGGAAATAATGCGACAATCAGGTGATTCCACCCTTCGGATCATCACTTGATGCATGCTGTTTGTGAACTTCCTCATTTTGAAGGTGTTCATCCCAGATAATAGCAGTTTTGAACACTTTATCATGGAACTTTCCTTCTTGAATCTACACTCATTCGTAAGCTTATGAAATGGAGAAGTTTTTGGAATATTGAAACCACTATAATTACCCGGAGAAAAATGGTTTGAAATTTGACTTTGAATTTGAAGAATGGCATTTTACAAGTTTAAGCCCTGATAAAAAACTACAAAATATCTAACAGCGAATAAAATTTAACTAATCTTGTTGGAAACGCTTTTCTTTTCCCAACAATACCATTAAAATTGGAATTTTACCAGTAGTTTTTGAGTTATTGAGTACTTAATGACCGGAAGTAGGCAAATTCTGAAAATATTGAGAAATCGATACATCTCGAAAACTAAGGTCGATGGGGAAAAAGTTTACTGAACATTTTTTGTCAGAAATGTCGAGTAAAATCTATGGTCAATGGCTGTTACAACCTTGGGGGACACTCTGTATAAGAGAATAATAATATTCATTCATTCACTAAGAGTTACTTGAACTTTATACTTCATTAGCCTATTATTCTTTATCATAGTTGCCCTAGAAAATTGTGTAAATAATTATACAGATCAATAATATTATCATTTACTCGTAGAATCATTAAGATTTGCTTTTGTTCATTTTATTGTTTTGTGTGCCATTAAAATATATACACAATGTTGTATGAATTGTGAATCTTTCCAACCAGTTTTTACAAATCAATAAAGTAAGAGGAAAAGCAACTGGTTATTGGAACCTTAGATACTTCAATATCACAAATGTCTGCTTCAGATAACTGGGATATTGAGATAATCCGTCAAATATGTTGAAGCAACAGAGTAATATTTTTGAAAAGTGATTCTCATTTCAAACAGGATCCCCAATGAAACCTACTGTCAAATTATTCTTTTTAGAGAAATATTTAGTTGTTTCCATGATTTTTATCAACTCTGTATAATTAAAAGATGTGAGTTTCAAAGATTACAATACAACAGTTCTTGAGCGAGTTCTCCAACCCAGGGGTCACTAGTGATATCATAGCTTTTGAATAATTACCACCTTTATTCTTGATAATATCCATTCATGAATGGACTACCTTCTTTATACTATTGAATTACTTATTTGGCTATATTTAACTAAATTATTATACTTTGGTTCAATAAATTATTACTAATTCATGATAGAGCAGTCCTCTATTTCTCTATTCCTCTATTCCTCTTGAATGAGATAAGAAAAACTGTGCCTATCAGCAAACCTACGCTAGTTGTGTCTTAATTGCAAAGTCAGCAATGCTATCGCACGTGTTTTTGAATAATTGTGCTAATACATTTCTCTACAATACAAGTTGAAAAAATCTATGTCCACTCGCTTCCCACCATCAACAAAACTGAAATTCAATCACACCATATTTTTGTACCTTTTTGTACCACCAACAAAAAAACTTTGTATTACCTCCCAAACCGAGATAATAGCAAATTTAAGGTCGGGGAGAAAGTGGACACTCACTCCCCGTCATCGCCAAACTGGGAATCAATTATGTCATATTTTTGTATAATTCTTGTACCTTTTTGACCACCAAGAAATAATTTTGTACCACTTCCCAAACTGAGATAATAGCAAATTTAAGGGCGAAGAGCAAGTGGACACTTCCTCCCCACCATCAACAAAACTGAATTCCATTTACCCCATATTCTTGTTCTATTTTTGTACCCTTCCCATCAAAAGTGATCTGAGTAGAAAAGTTTTGTATCAAATCCTTTGATACAGGAAAAATTTCATCCATTGTATGTAATCTGCAGCATATCATTTCGACATTTTGTGTAGCTGAGAAGTTGATATTGTGGAAATTATTCATATTGAATGAAAAAGACTAAGAAATTGTCAAAAACCACAGATTTATTGATACTTGGAAAGACCGTTTCCGTTTATTACACCATTGTCAATCTCTGATAAACAGTTTATCAGAGATTGACAATGGTAATAATCGAAACCGGTCCTTCTAAGTATCAATAAATCTGTGGTTTTTTGACAATTTCTTAGTCTTATTCATTCAATATCATTTCGAGCTACTATGATGATACAAAGCAAATTAATTCCTTTTGTTCGCTGCTGAATAAAAAATGTGGTACTTTAAATATTGTGATCGATAATATTGAAACCTTTACTTTTCATTTCAATGGAAAATGATTTTGTAACATTACAATAAAATGAAATAGAAACAGAGGAGGGGTACATAACTATTTTCCAATTGAAAAGGAAATAAAAGGTACCATTTTTGCTATCAACAATGATTAATACCCAAGTTTCAATTCCAAAATAACAACAGTAATTTCTGTTCTGTATCATTCTAATTGGTTCAAATGATACGCTACAGATTATAGACAATAGATATAAGCACTTCTGTATTACAAGATTTGATACAAAACTTTCAAACTCGAATAACATATCCTAATGTGGAGGGTTACAAACTTTCATCTTGGTGGTACAAATATCTATCTCTCATTTGTTATAGGTTTTATTGCATTTTGTTCAAGTCGGGGTCCCGCCCCCGACTTTTCAATCGCTTGTACCCCAAAATAGGGAGCGGTACAAAAATCTTTTGGCGGTACAAAAATCAGAGAATACAATGATATAATTTTTGTTCAAATCTGAGCAAGTCGGGGATAGGCATGCACAAATATCCCAACTTTTCAAATGCAATTTTTTTCAAAATGGAGAGGATACAAAAATGTTTGGCCAAAAGATTTTTTAGTGAGCACCTAGGACCTACAAGGAGGCTATATTCCAAGTTTTGATGAAATCCATCCAGTATTTTCTTTCAGAAATCGTGATCAGTGAGTGAGTCAGATAAGAATTTCATAAGTATAGATTTATAGTTAAGAAGATGAATCATACTTATCACCGCTGCCTAGGTATAGATGGGTGGAAAATGCGAAAGAGGCATATCAGGGGCGTATTAGAAGTAAATTGCAAGACTTATTTATAGATTTACATAGCGCTGAAGAGCAAGCAACTCAGGTGATTAGTGTAGTAGCTGCCAAGGAATGTATGGATAATTATTCGTGTGAGAGAGGAAGAGTGTGTGCAAAATTTAAGCAAGCATGGTATGATTGGGAATGTGAGAGAGCGCGAGTGCGTAGTTTTAAGTACAGTAACTATATTACCCAAATATAGTTACTGTAATATAGTTACTGTAGTTTTAAGAATTTGAATTTATTTAGGAATAGTAACACCACTTATGCAAAGGAGGCTTATCTCGAGGCTAAAAACTATTCTAAAAATATATGTTGCCAAAAGAAATAACGTTATTATCAGAGTATGAGTGATAGATTAGCGAATGTACGAGACTCCAAGGGTTTTTGGGAAGCGGCAAAGGTTTTCAAATTTAATAAGAAAATAATAAACAATTCTATACGGTCAGATGAGTGGACTCAGCATTTTAAGGAGATTTTCACCTCAAGTAGAGTAGCAGCATCAGCAGACTATGTAATTCCTTTCAAAAGAGATGACATACTAGACAGTGTGATAGAGATGTCAGAGTTGAAAGCTGCATTGAAAAAGGCTAAGGAGGGAAAAGCACCGGGCACGGATGGGGTACCTATAGAGTTTTTCAAAAACGCGTCAGAAGAGCTTTTTGAAACGATTTTGGGACTCTTCAATCATGTATTAGAAAATGCAGACGTACCAACCAGTTTTAGGGATGCGGTCATATTCCCTATTCACAAAAAAGGAGATACGGCCAATGCAAAAAATTATAGAGGCATATCATTTGTGAATGCGCTAGCAAAGTGGTTTGCAGGTGTTTTGCTGGCTAGGCTTGAAAAATGGGTACATATAAACAATGCACTCTGTGAACACCAAGCGGGGTTTAGAAAGGGCTATTCCACGATTGACAATGTTTTCAATTTACATAATATTATAAGTTTGAAATTAAGAGGAAGAGGGAAAAAATTATATTGTTTCTTTGTGGACCTGAAATCCGCGTTTGATCGAGTTGATAGGGCTGCACTTGTTCTTAAATTATATGATATAGGTCTATCAAATAAATTCGTTAGAGTTATCAGTGAGCTATATAGAGATACAAGAGCTAGTATATGGTGCAACAAAGAGATGACAGATTTTTTTCAAACAGTCAGCGGTTTAAAACAGGGCTGCTTGTTATCTCCAATTTTGTTCTCCTTGTTTATTAATGATTTGCATGATAACATGGTGGAGGGTGTATGGATTGATGAGCTGAACGTTAAGTTATTACTCTATGCCGACGACTTGGTTTTGTTTGCCTCTACTCCAAAGGCCTTACAGAGAATGATTAATAATGTAAATGAATACTGTGACAGATGGGGATTGAAGATTATTACAGATAAATCTAAGATTATGGTATTCAGGAAAGGAGGACGATTGGCTGCACATGAAAAATGGACCCTAGGTGGTAAACAAGTACAAATATTTAGGAGTAGTGCTTACCCCTCAGCTTTCATTCACACAGCATGTAGAGGAACGTGTATCGGTAGCTAAATTTGCGATAAATGGAATGTGGAGAAATTTTATTGCGAAGAATGATGTAGGAATTGAAGTAAAGTGGAAAGTATATCATGCTGTTATGAAGTCTGTGGCAGTGTATGCAGCACAAGTCTGTGGGTTGAAGTACTGTGACGTATTAGAGTCTTCACCTAGATTTTTTGTAAAAAAGTTGAAGGCATTACCTAGAGCCACACCCAATTATATATTACAGATGGAGCTGGATTTAGAATCAATGTATTTTTATAGTGTCTTTTGAGAACCTAAATTCTCAGACAACTATAATTAAGTTTGGAAATCATGCGAGACCCCGATGGTGGAGGGGTTAGTGAAATTTCTAGCACTATTCCAGTGGTGAGGAATCCGAAATAAAAATCATTTGACGATTGATTGCCTCTATATTAAATATTTAAATTCAAACAACATTTTACAATAAATACTTTCTTCAATTAAAGATTATCTTTGTCTTTAAGAGACCAAATTTACGCCTTTAAGAGACCAAATTTACGTCTTTAAGAGACCAAAATTTAAGGGACACATTGAATTCTGATGGGGAAAGATCAAGTACTCTTCTTGTAGTTGTTGTCGCGATGTCCAGAGTCCCTGGCGGAGATGGATGAAGGGGTGAAGATGATTGGTCGTTGAGCCACAAATGGCGACCACGTGCTCTCCTAAAATTTAAAAATTGTAGATTTCTGTTATTTGTTGCAACACGTGCTCTGAACATATTGTATTTAAGAATATGAACGCTCGAAGAGCTAGAATAATAAAAAGAACCGTTTCTCAAAACTATTGAGAATGCATTTGAATAGCCTACCTAGACAGACGCTGGGGCATTATTCTTTTCAAAATAGTTTGAAACAAAATCATTCTGTCATAGAAACTTGCTAACAATATATGATAACAGTAACGTCAGTCACAGACACGTTTACAATAGAAACCACATGGCCCACTGTGTTTTGTGTCAACCCTTGTATATATCTATAGCATAAGTTGAGGGCAGGTAAATGAAGATTGTGAATAGCGATATAGATATATAGTTAGGAGAGAAGTAAATATAGATATGTAGTTTTCAATGTAACCACGTGGTCAGCATATGCTACAATTATTTTACCACGTGGTCAGCATATGAATATTATTGAAGCAATTATTTGATGATCAGTTATTTGAATGGTGATCACATAAAACGATAAACATGATATATGAGTAAATGTATTTATAAACTAGGGCATGAAATAGATTAGGCTATATGTATAAAGTATTCAACAAATATAATGTTGTACAATAAATTATAATTTAATAATTATTATAAGCTAATTAAGTTAGTTGAATCCGAATTCATAGGCTAAGGACAAATTTGTAAGTAGAATAAATTAGGTATATTTGATTGAAACATGTTGACAATGAGTATAAGAAACCTGCTTAATTAATTAAGTAGTAATTGATTGGTATCTTATTAATTTGATTTATTCAACTCGATTGTAATGATGTACTGTATGACATTGTATTTTGTTCATTCCATGTATTTATTATTGGAGTATTTTACATATTAGAGTTATAAGATTGATTACTGTATTAATCAAATCAATGCATTCAATTGTCAGTATCCAAACTTTAGAGTTTAAATATTGGTAAAATGTATGATATCATTTTTTTAAATAATGAAGGGGAGCCATAGTTTGAAATGATATAACATAATAAACATTATAGTGAATTCAAATTGATATTTGAATCCAGTTTGTTAGCAGAATATTAGCTGAAGAGTTTGAGGGTAGGCGGAGCTAGAGGGCGAAGGGTGATGAGGGGTGGAAAATCGTGGTTCTAGTATATAAACAGGCAGACCCTGTCTTGCAGTTGAGTTGCAGTTAGTGGCTGGGAGTGGCAGTTAGTTGCTGTTAGTTGCTGTGAGTCTCTCTGAGTCTCTTGGATTTTGGACAGTGTTCAGTGTAGGAGTGAGTTTTTGGTCTCAGACTTCAATTATCCTATAGGGAATTGACTGAGCCAGGTGAAGATTGTATTTAGAATTTTCAATTTTTCTCATTTCAAATCCACACCACCCCACCCTAAAAAGCCCAAACATAAGTATATCAAATTTTATAGCATTATAGTAAAGAGCAAACTTAATTATTACTTTTTTTCAAATTCATATCTAAAGACACAATCTTAATTAATTTCTTGAAGCTTACAGTTGAAATTCACTCATAAGCACAAATAATAGTTTTTTCAAGCAAGGCTCCCCTAATCATATTCATTCTTTAAAATTCATCAATTCTCTTATTTTTGACTATAATCATATTTTTAACTAGAGTTGTTCAATATTTTGATTTAATTACTCATTTTTCCAGTAACCTGTTAAAATAGGAACTGTTTGTTAAATTTTGTTGTATAAGATTAAACTGTAATATTTTTGAAAATTCAATAATCTTGTATATTTTGAATCACTACTATACTTAAATCAATTTTATAAATTCTCTTAAATTTAAAGTTTATTAATAAATTCATAATTAACCTTTGTTTTGCCTTTCACTTTATACATTCCCTTACACACGACCCTGATCTATCTATCTTTATCTTTTTCTTCAATACTATTACTAGTTCAGTGAGTGAAATATAAGTATCCACACAGTGAGTGAAATTATAGTAAAGTAATTATTTTATCAATTCATAGTAATTGATGTAACAGAATTATTCTTGTTTCAAAAATTATCTTGTTTTTCGGTTAATTCTTTGAAAAACATCCTTATCTAGGAGGTTTGTCGAATACTGTCGAATGAGAGTTTCTTTCTCCCATTCGATTTTCTCACTTACTCCCATTCTGTTAACATGGAGCTCGCTCAGTTTCTGTCCTTGTCGCTGCAATTTCTTTCTTGTTCTTCTTCCTGATTAACGGTCGAATAACAATTTTTGGTAGAAAACAGCTAGTTCAAGTCGAGCTCCCGGTGAGAAAGGATGTAACTCCCGCTTCTTATTTTTTTTCATGTTTAACTGTAAATTCTGTACTTATTTTGTTCACTAAGTAATGTGAAGTTTTCTATTAATACAAAACCGGTAGTAACTCCATAGTTCACAGTAGTCCTCAAATTTATAATTTAAAATGCCGGTATTCAAATATTACATCAGATTGTTTTAATGCGTGCAAAAACCCGCTATTAAAGGTAATTACTATATATAATAATTCATTGTATTTCTTTTCTATTAATTTTGTGGAAACAAATAAGTTATCATATAAATCTTGAATTTACGCTCGAAGTCGATGTTCGATGTCTATGCTGGATGTCCATGCCCGAAGTCCATGATTGAAGCCAGGTCCCATATTCCACGTTCCATGGTGAGGCTGCAAGTCTACATTCGGTGAACCAGACCGATGATTACGAATCCAGGACGTCCAGTCTAATTATTCTGGTACGAGGACTGGTCCAGACGAATCTGGGAAGATTCCACCGGAGTTCG
Source organism: Nilaparvata lugens (assembly GCF_014356525.2). Taxonomy (NCBI): domain Eukaryota; kingdom Metazoa; phylum Arthropoda; class Insecta; order Hemiptera; family Delphacidae; genus Nilaparvata; species Nilaparvata lugens. The sequence goes on from NC_052507.1 coordinate 57,310,205, forward strand.
TAATTGTACAAACCCGCCACACTACAAGATTCGCCATCTTCAAATAATATCGACGATCTTACCCATATCTGAAGAAAGTATTTCCTTAATTTGTTATATTTCTCTGCTCTGGTAGTAATTCTGTTTCGAAGTAAATTTGTCTAAATTTCAAATAATAAGAAAGTAATAGACTTCTTGTTTCTAAAATTCTTGAGTAAATTTTTATTGGTAAAATTTATGATTGTCCTGTACTATTTATTGGATATAAATGGCGGTAATGTTCTCACCAAAACGTAAATCTAACCCTCAAAATAGTGTAGTTAATTACTGGGAAGTAAAGAAGTCAGTTGAAGAAAATTTCGATTCTAGTTTGTTGCCAAATAGGAAATTTAATCCTAACTATATAGTAAAATAAAATCTAATTTTTGAGCTTGAAACTTTGGGAGTGCCACCTGAGACAGTGAAAGATCTTGACCTTGACACACTAAGAGCCAAATTTAGAATTCTAAGGAGTAATCCTGACCCCCAGATTTGTAGGATTAGTTACAACGAAACTTCGAGTAAAGAAGCTCTTCAAAAAATTGTTTTTCAATTGACTAAAGAACAGGAAAATTTATTTATTTATTTATTTAATTACAATATGGGCGCATACAGGGCAAGCCCCAAAAATTGCTCCCCAATCAAAACAATAGAAAATACATCAATTTCTTAAAAATATATATTTTAACACAATAAATAAAATATACTCCTGAAAATAATAAAAATAACAAAAAAAGCAAACTACAAAACTGAATAAAGTTATAAAACTAAGCGTGATAAACTAAAAAAAAAATTAACTAATAAACTAAAAACTAATAAAATAAAATAAAAATAATAAAATGATAATCAAAATCTGAATAATATGATGCGAATTTAGATAAAATTAATTGAAAAAAAGAGATGCAAAAATAAAATCATTACTAATAAGAGGAAATTTATATAAATTTTATGAGAGATGAAGATGCTGATGATGATGATGATGATGATGCTGGAGATGATTCTGACAATGAAGATGATGATGATGACTATGGAGACCAGGGTGAAGAGAAAAGAAGATTCAAAAAAAAAGATAATAACCAACATAGAATTACCGGCGGAAAGATGGTGGGTATAGGGCTGCACAAGCTTTCTTGAACTGCAAAGTTGACAAATGAAATGGATCAAGATGAGCTCCACAAAGATTAAAAAGACACATCATACGATTAACTGGAGAATTATAGTGATTATTGGTTCTGCACTGAGGAAGCTGGAACCTAAAACTGGAACGCCGAGCCACTTGGGGGACATAGATGTTAAGCAAAGAAAGAAGGTAAGAAGAATCAATCCTTCCATTTAAAAGATTATACAGGAATACAAGCAATCTGCAGTTACGCGATGCCCCAAGGGATTGCATTTGAAACATTGCTCTCAGATCAGAAGTTGGGTAATTGAAAGGACAAACTGCATTGAAGTGTTTTAAGTACAAAAATCTTAAAAATTTATTCTGGATTTTCTCAATCTCAACACTCTGAGAAACTAGATAAGGATGCCACACCTCGGAGCAATAATTGAGCAAACTTTTAACAAGTGAGTTGTACAACAGAATAAGAACTGAAATTTCATTGAAATGAGAGCAAGTTCTGCGAATAAATCCTATCTGCTGGCACGCCTTGGAGCATAAATTTCTCAAATGAAAATGAAACTTAAGCTCAGAATCAAAATACACTCCAAGGTCCTTAAATTGATCAACACGCTTGACTACTAGATTATTGATAGTATAAACAGGAACCTGGGGGTCTCTCTGCCTTGTGAAAGTTACAGTAGCGCATTTATCAATGTTGATCTTCAGCTGGTTTTCACTGCACCAGCAAAATAAGCCATCCACATCACTCTGAAGCTTTCGACAATCATCCTCCGACTCAATCACCTTGTAGATTTTTACATCATCGGCATAGAGAAGGCAAGAAGAATGCTTTAGGACTCCAGGCAAATCATTTATGAATAGCAGGAAGAGTAGAGGACCCAGATTAGAACCCTGCGGAACGCCTGACGAACTAGTATAGAATTTAGACTGGTTACCACCAAAAGAAACAGATTGAACTCGGTCAGACAGATACGAGGAGATAAGCCCAACACTTGGAATGGAAAATCCAAAGAGTGACAATTTATTGCACAACACCTTGTGGCTCAGAGTGTCAAAAGCTTTAGAAAAATCAGTGTACACAGTATCAACACGCAAACCCCTATCAAGATAGGCTGATACCTCACTTCGGAAATGCAACAAATTGGTGACAGTAGATCTCCCAGGCAAAAACCCATGCTGATGTTCAGTCAGTAATGGTTTAACATGACCAAAGATTTTCTTATAAATACATTTTTCAAAAACTTTAGCAAAACAGTTTATTATAGAAATGGGCCTGTAGTTATTGATAGCTTGTCTACTACCAGCTTTGAAAATTGGAATTACTTTGGCCTGCTTCCACAGATCTGGGAACGTAGATGTCTTTAGTGCTAAATTGAAAATGAATTTAAGTGGTTCCAAAAACAATTCACAGCAACCCTTGACAATATAAGGTGGGATACCATCAGGGCCAACTGATCCTACCCCCTTGAGACTTCTTATGGATAAATAAATATCATCTGACGAGATTGCATCAATGTGAAAAGGAGAGTGATTGATCAGGTTGTCTCGTGCTTCAGTGTTACTGTCACTTCTGCTAAATACAGATGAAAAGTATTCAGCAAAACCATCCGAAATGTCATTGCCAATGAAAACTCTATTATTCCACTTCATCACATTCTCAGTACGTCTCATTTTACGTTTATTGTTAATGTAGGTCCAGAAACCTTTCATATCACCCTTAACGCTCAATTGAACCGAATTTATATAGTTATGATAGGCTGCGGAAATTTTTCTTTTCAAACCTGAACGTAGTCTCCGGAACTCCTCATCATGATAAGCCGAGACTCTTCTCCTCCTGGCACATCTGTTCTTTCGCTTTATGTCACTAATTATATCCTTGGTAAACCATTGGGGATACTTACCAGTTGCATTAGTAACAGCTCTCTTTGGAACAAATAAATCAAAACAGGAATAAATGAGTCGATAGAATGATTCGGTTGCCCCATTGACATCTGAGGACAAATAAACTCCAGACCAATCAGCATCTCTTAAAGATTCATAAAGACCAAAGAAATCAGCTCTCCTGAAATTATAGTACAGTTTGTACAATTCATCAAGGTGATCAGATCCAGCGCAAATTATTGGAAAAGAAACAGAAAGAGTTGGATGATGGCTATCCTCAGCCACAAGAAAATCATCAGATCTCACCACCTCAACATCAAACGAGCTCAAAACTAGATCCAAGGTTCGACCATTACCATTCAAAACCCCATTACGAGACTCCAAACCAAGCACTCCCATGAACTGACCCAAAGCGACCGCCAGACGAGAACCGCCACTGAAATCAAAATCGGAGCAATTGATCTCTGGGATATTCCAGTCTCCAACAATTAACACATTACCATCAAAAATATCATTGAAAGATTCAACCAACTCAAAATATTGAAGGTAGGTTTCAAATGAAGTCGATGGTTTAAAGTAAACAGAATTTATGTAATATTGTGCATTATTTAATGAAATCTTGATCCAAATTGATTCAAAATTAGGTGACGATAAATCAGACAATAAAGTTGCATTCAATGAGCTACGCACAGCAATCAGAACCCCACCTCCCCTCAAACCTAGATTGCCCGGCCTATCCTTACGAAAAACAGTATAACGCTCATCAAACAATTCATCATTATGAATCCCATCGTGCAACCAAGTTTCAGTGAGAATTATTGCGTCAGCATCACACTTCAATACCTCCCGGGAAAAACATGGAATTTTGGAGCGAAGTCCTCTTACATTCTGATAAAGAATATTAAAATCCAGAATAATTTATGAAACTATGAAGAGAGAGAAAGAGCGAGAGAGAGAGAGAGAGAGAAAAAGAATAGTATGATGAGTAGAAAGTGAAAATGAAAGAAGAATACGAAAGATGGAGAACAAGAGAGAGACTGAGAAAGATTAAAAAAAAAAAATTAACTAAACTTATTTATTTATTCAAATAGCACCACGGACCACAAACAGCCCAAGCCTCCCAACCCTAAGCGGGGAATTATAAACCACACCTCCCTCTGAGAAAAAAAAAAGAATACTAATAGGGAGAGAATCAATTTCGCAAATAGAAAGAAAGAAAATCACTTGATGTTACTGTTAACGACATTGAAAGGACCAGTGTGATAAGAGCCCTGATAACAAATCGTAAGTACAATCATAATAGCAGTAGGCCTATCAATTATTTTGAGTCAAACAGAGAGCGTCACAGTTACTCCTACATAAGTTAACAATAATAATTGTCAATGCCACCAGTGATAAATTGTGATCAAATTCAAAGTAATATCATCATATCAACAAATATCTGTACTCAGTGAAAAATGACAATAGACACTTGAAAATAATATTCCACTCTTAATCGACACCACTGCAAAGATGGAAAATAACAATAAATTTTATCACAACCACAATAATGCAAGATAAGGTAAGAACTAAAACAACGAATGATAAATCATTATCGAAAGATACTCCAAGCACAAGATTCCCTCTCATCAAAATATCACTTTATTCACCTCAATTAGCTTAGAACCCAACTATTTCATCGGTAGAAATGAACTGTCAGATAATATTGGTTCATATTAATCAGATGGAAATTTATTATAGGCTACCTAAAATTATTATTGACGATTATACGATATATTAGATAAAGGAATTGAATGTAAGTAGGCTATCACAATCAATTACAGATTATTACACATTGAACGATTGTGAGCCATAGGCACAAAAGATCTACAATAGATAAACTTGACGGTCAAAAATTACAAAAATAAAAATATTTATGCTACTGCAAGAAAGCGTTAATAATGCTGTCAAAATTCAAGTAACAATTATACAAATTGAAAAAGTAGGCCTAAGAAATAAAATTTTACAGTGGTGTCGTATGAATCTAACCAGTAACTTAGTAATCTATCAATCAATCACAATTATTAATTCATTGATACTAATAACTTATCAACTGAATTATGGCATGTTTGATTTTTATAATCTAATTATCAGAAAAATAGTATAGCAATGATAAATATTAATTACGTTAAATGTGAAGGCTCCTTATGTAAAAGTCATCAAGAAAAATATTTATCTACATTGGTGGAAAGTCCAAATCCTTAGCACAATTCACAATAATAGGGGCTCCCTTCTCGTCCTTGCGAATACGAATCCGTCCCACTCTGTCAACCCACGCGTCCTTGATCAGGCCTTTTTTCTTGAGCTGCCGAGCTGTGCCAAGGAGTTTTCTTCTCGCAGCTGTTAGACTCCTATTGATGTAGATTGGACCCTGACCCTGAAGGCCCTGCACCTGATGCCTCCTGAGCACCCCGAACTGCCTCCTCTTCTCCATGAATTCGTCGGCGTCAGGGCGACGCACAAAGCGCACGATGATAGCGGCCGGCGGAGGCGGCGTCGCAGCCTGTCCCCCCCCTCGCCTCCTCGTCGCCAGTCGGTGACAGCCGGACACCATTGATGGAGTCAGCTCGAAGCCCACCGCCTGCCCCACCTCAGCTACAGTCTGCAGTACATCCTCCTGCGCTTTTTCAGGAATGCCGTGAATTTCCAGACAGCCCCTTCTTGAGTATTGTTCCTGCACATCAAGTTCAAAAGTATTGTTCCAGGTGCATTGTTCCTGCTCATCCAGGCGCTGCTCGGCCGCGTTGAGTCTAGAAAGCACAGAGTCTAAATCCTTCCTGAGCGAGTCGATTATTCCCTGCTGCTTGCTAATTATCACTTCCTGATTACTTATAAGGCTCTGTAGCTTAGCCTGTTTATCCTGATCGGCTTTGACGATACACTTCACTTCATTAATGCTTTCAGTTAATTGTTCTAGTCCTTTATTTATTAATTGTTCCAAAGATTCAATTGAAACACGTTTAGAATTTTTATCCTGTTGAACAACTTTTCCCGAGTCCCTACCAACCCTGACCGGCGTAGTGTCTGAGTGTTGCAACCGTGACGTACGCTGTTTTTTCAAACACTCAGGACAAAACCATGAGGAGGCATTAATAAACTCAAAATCCTCTTGCCTGATATTAAGGCAAAAAATATGAAATAAAACAGAACAGTCACCACAGCGAAGATGATCAGCTGAGTCACGAACCGACTGCTTACAAATCCCGCATGCACTCATGATCAAAGTCAATAGGAACCGCAAAATATAAATTAAATTAGATATTTAATTTGAAACGAATCACTCAAAAACAGGTTAGAAGGCTATAGCCGAGTAGTCCGTAAGGCGAAAACTTGCTAGGCTCTAATCATCGAAGATAAGAGAGAAAGCAAAAACACAACCGTCTCGACCGAGCTCTGACTGATTACTGATTAATTTAGACGGGATTCCTAGCTTAGGTAGTGCTGAAGGACAGGGAAATACATCTAAGGGATTTACGATTTTCTTGCATATTTTAAATAGAATTTTCCAGTTATTGACCTACGCTAGGGAAGTAGGGGATCAAAAACTAATCAGTGGAATTAACGAGGCTCTTCTTTCCGCTAAAACTGTATTTTCCAAACTAGTAGAATTAAAAGAGTTATCTAGTAGACCTGCGTCTCCCATTGATGAAAAGATTGTTAATATTGATCCAACTACGTCACAAATCAGTCAGCTAGGCGGAAATAACGATGATATTTTAGCTACCAATCTTGGGCTTAACACAGAGTCAACCACTAGGGATGATAAATTGAACTTAGGTTCTAGTAAAGAAGGAAATAATCAGCAACCTATCGAAAAAGTATCTAGACCGAACCCTACTATACTAACTACCGAAAGTGAATCCAATAAATTGATTACTAATAGTCAAGTAAACATGGGAGAACCATCCAGTTCCGGGAAAAATCAAACTACGGATAGTTTTAACACATGTTTAAATAGTATCCAGAATACTAAAATGATGTCACAAACTACTAGTAGGCAATCCAACAATGCAACGTTAGCAGATGCCCATGATAGAAATACTGACGAGATATTGTCTAGTATCAACCAAGAAAATCATTTAGTTGGTACTAGAGTATCAGATAATGTAACTCATTCTCTATTAAATGGAATTTATAATAAATTGTCCAATCCTATTGAAGCCCTCATAAAGCAACTTCCTCAAAATGATGGCTTAAGCGTGGATAAGTTACTAAAATTCATTGAAGTGAGTTTACTTATAAAAGAAAGATCTAATTTAGATGGTCAGTTACTCTTCAATTTACTGGTTTCTGCTGCTATTGGCCCACTTGCGGAGAGATTAGACAGGGCAATCTGTGAAGGTAAATCCTTTAATGAATTTCATGGAGAATTGCTCCACTATTTCATTCCATCTAGGTTGATTTCAGTAATAGAAAGGGAACATTACTATAGGTTACAAATGCCTAACGAACCTCTGTCTACATATATCTTAGCGATTAAAAATGCAGCTAAACTGTTGAGATTAAATAAATCAGAAGAGGAAATAGTAAACGACATCTGTTCTGGTCTAAATCCCGAGGAAAGATCTAGGCTAGTTTTCCAAAATAAACCTAGTAGTTTCGCTCAACTTACTGAAATGTCAGTGACCTCACAAAACATACTGTTTGCAGATAGAGAAAGGTCTAAATTTGTCCCTAATAATTATGTTCAAAATAGTAGAAATGTATCTAATAGGGTTGACAATGTAAGAAAAAGATGCTACAGGTGTAATAATTTAGGCCATATCAGCGCTCATTGTAGAACTAATTTGGGTAATGATAATAAGGGACACAATTCCAGGAATAGTTAAAGAAACATGTTTCCTAATTGGTTTGTTATCACCCTTCATCTGTCGACCGATTATGCTAGGAATTCTAAGCCCCAACGCTAGAATAAGTTTTTGGTTTGGCTTACAAGCAGGAATGCTCCTTTCCTCCGTTTCTCTATTATTAGTAGAAAGCTCATGCTCGTTCTAACAGTGTCAATGTCAAGGTCACGTTCACTGCTTTATTCTCATTGAACTGTCGTTTAGGTAAAGTGCTCTTTCTTTTGGGTGAAGCGCGCCACCTCCGGATTGACGTTACTTGCCAAACGATAACTTTCTTATCAGTTTATGATGAATTTTGTAAATGATTGATATGATTTTCTTAATAATGTATATTGAGAAAGAATAGGTTATGTATTGTCTTAGAGTAATCTTGCATAATTATCTTTGAGCTACTAGTGGATTTGTTGTTATAGGAAATTAGAAGGTAACTTATGATCTATAAGTTAGTAAGAATGTTATGAATATTAGGAATTATGTAAATAGTTGTAACAAGTGGTTTAAGGAAAGTTAATATTAGTAATCTTATGCTGTATTGTTTCTATGATTTAGAATGAATATGAAACTATTTAAAATTAGTTATATTTTTTGGGATATTGTAAGAAAATCTCTTTGAGTTGGAGGTCAGTCGTTGAAAAGAAATTGCTTTTACTTACTTTTGTATCTGTTGCTGTTTCTGTTATGGACGCATAGCAGACATAGCAAGAGATTTTCCTTTGTTGTGCAGAATCGGTGTTTGATTGATCACCTTGTCCCGGTTTTGGATAGCTTTTCTCTCCTTTTTTGTTTTGACTTAGACCTGCCAGCTCAGAAGATTTATGAATTATAAGAATCTAATTATTGATGTATTTATTAAAAGTTTCTTTTAATTTATTGTTTAAAGAGAAAAAAATTTGAAACAAAATAATGAAAAATAATATAAAAAAGTAACTATACTAGGTATGTCCAAAAAGTAACTTCCAAGCTCTAGTTTGCTCGATTTTTGGCTAATTTGAACTCAAAATTTTGTAAATTTTTGGCTAATTACCCTTGCACTCTCTTAAGAGGGGGTGTATTATGTAACAGAATTATTCTTGTTTCAAAAATTATCTTGTTTTTCGGTTAATTCTTTGAAAAACATCCTTATCTAGGAGGTTTGTCGAATACTGTCGAATGAGAGTTTCTTTCTCCCATTCAATTTTCTCACTTACTCCCATTCTGTTAACATGGAGCTCGCTCAGTTTCTGTCCTTGTCGCTGCAATTTCTTTCTTGTTCTTCTTCCTGATTAACGGTCGAATAACAATTTTTGGTAGAAAACAGCTAGTTCAAGTCGAGCTCCCGGTGAGAAAGGATGTAACTCCCGCTTCTTATTTTTTTTCATGTTTAACTGTAAATTCTGTACTTATTTTGTTCACTAAGTAATGTGAAGTTTTCTATTAATACAAAACCGGTAGTAACTCCATAGTTCACAGTAGTCCTCAAATTTATAATTTAAAATGCCGGTATTCAAATATTACATCAGATTGTTTTAATGCGTGCAAAAACCCGCAATTAAAGGTAATTACTATATATAATAATCCATTGTATTTCTTTTCTATTAATTTTGTGGAAACAAATAAGTTATCATATAAATCTTGAATCTATAAAATTATATATATTGGTTCTTACCCATATCTGAAGAAAGTATTTCCTTAATTTGTTATATTTCTCTGCTCTGGTAGTAATTCTGTTTCGAAGTAAATTTGTCTTAATTTCAAATAATAAGAAAGTAATAGACTTCTTGTTTCTAAAATTCTTGAGTAAATTTTTATTGGAAAAATTTAAATAATTCTTTCTATTGTATTAAATTTTGTTAAAACTTAATTTTCTACTGTTTATTAAATATTGTATAAGTTATAGTATGTATAGGATTTATAAAATGGTTTTTCCTTTATATCCCAAACAGCAGTTGATGTCTACGCTCGAAGTCGATGTTCGATGTCTATGCTGGATGTCCATGCCCGAAGTCCATGATTGAAGCCAGGTCCCATATTCCACGTTCCATGGTGAGGCTGCAAGTCTACATTCGGTGAACCAGACCGATGGTAAGAGTATGAGATAAAGCTCATTCATATAGAAATGAGCAAATGCTTTTGCTTCTACCTTTTGCTCATGAGCAGAACCTTATGCTCCATTCTCTTGCTCATGAGCATTAGCTCTGGTTTTTTTCATATGGGCTAATGTCTCTATAAACTAAGGCCGCACGGCTGGTTATGGAGCAGCACACACTCTTGTCTACTATTCATTGACAACTGTTGGATGACGCAATGATTATAACAGCTGATTTTGTTTTCTGTGTGTGACCAGCTCACAAATCTCCTCCCATAAGGATTACAATTTAAACTTTGAAGAACCGTAGGAAAGAGTCCTGGAGTCGGAGAACCTGGTCTTGAACATAACGAACACAACTAAAAAAAATTATCAAATTCGGTGCACAATAGAAAATTTGTTGTATGTCAAAATTTGAGGCTGGATTTTTATTCATATAGATATCAGATGCAATAGAATGGAACTTTTCATAACTTAACTTTATGTCTATAATGTAGATCTACCAATATCTATATACTTTTCATCTTGGGTTTCATCATATTTTACTCGGTTGTTACGAACTAGACTAGTAGTTCTGTGAACAGCAGACCTCATGCAGTATTCTCATCCACAAGTACCCGATCGAAACTATAGACCTTATGGAAATACAGCAATAGACTGGCTTCTCCACACATCTGTGTAATCACTTGTCAGCTCATTTATGATGAATAATTCTCTAGTCTCATTTTTACTCTAATATTGGCGTATGAAGGAAGCTCCTTTTCCCTTTCATATTATCCTTGAAATGCAAAATCTCCAAAAACCTTGTATATACGTCGATGCGCAATTAAGAAAGGAACATAACTGTCAAATTTCATGAAAATCTATTACCGCGTTTCACCGTAAATGTGCAACATATAGATATTTAAACATTGAGAGAAATGCCAAACCGTCGACTTGAATCTGATATGCCCTCGGCTGCTGGACAGTGCCTGAAACCTCAGCTGCAGGCTGTTTATATGTTGTTTCTTTTATGGGGGGAGAGGAAAAGGAGTTGTGGAAAGGGGGGGGTGAAATTCAAAGGAATTTCTCTCCCGCTGCTTGGCAGTCCTGGTCATGAAGATTGATCACTGCTCAAAATTCTGAGGGAATCAGAATTTTGAGTTGAGTCATCAATGGAGAGGGGATACCTGCTGGAGGTCTGAAATTCAGATCCCCGGTTGAGTCATCAGTTGAGTGGATCTCAGCTTAGGCTCTGAATTTAGAGCCCCAGCCGGGTCATCAGCAGGGAAAAAAGAAGAAAAAATTAATCTTCTTCTCTGTCTCTCCCCACTATGCCTTTACAGCGTTGGGGTAGCCTCGACCCAGTTCTTCCATACCCGTCTGTCCATCGCCATTCTTCTCATCTCCGGAACAGTCTTCTATCTTCTCCTTCCAATCTCCTCAAATCTGTCCTCATATGAGTACCTCGGTCGTCCTACAGTCCTCCTTCCCTGCACTCTCACATTCACAAACTGTTTCGCTTTTCTACTGTCATCCATCCACTGTATATGTCCATACCATTTAAGCTGCCTCATTTCTATCCTCACACTTACATCTCTCATGCCAACTTCCTCTCTTATTCCGGTGTTTCTTACTCTATCCCCCCTTGTCTTCCCCAATGTTTTTCTATGACATTTCATTTCCACCGTTCTTATTTTATTATCATGGCATGATCTCATGGGCCAGCTTTCACTCCCGTACAGTAAGATTGGTTCAATTATTGATCTGTATACCTGGTTCTTTATCCTCTTACTGATCTCTTTCTTACCAAATATACAGTCTTTGACGGAATAGTAAGCCAGTGAACCTTTCCTTACCCTGTTCAGCACCTCAACATCTATTTTTCCATCCTCAGAGAATCACGCACCCAAATACTCATATTTCAACACCTGGTCAAGCACCTCTCTATAGATTCCTTATTCTCCCTGTACTTCTTGATCCATTGGTCCCTGATAGCTCGATGAGGGAATTGCACTATGAGGGAAGGAGCTCGGTGCACCGCGTTGATGTGGGACTCCTGCAACGCGATGCCAATTGCTGCGCCGACATCCATCACCAATTTTATGACGTCCTCTTCTGGTGTCACCGGGACGCCACTTATCTCAATGTTGCTTCGATGTGTATATTGCTTAAATGAACGAACACGGTCCTGTAGGTCGGTTACCTGGTTACATAGTGTCTTACTTGTTTCACGAAGTGTGGTGTCTCAGCTTTAAGAGTCTCGATGCTATTCTTAAGCTGTGCCATTAATGTATTTGAAGTGTCCACACTACCTGAGAGAGATACAACTGACTAAGTCAACTCTATCACCTCTTCCTTGGAAGTTTTTAGTCCATTGGAGAATATCACTCGAAAATCTTCAGCATAATGTCTCTAGTAATTGGTGTACTGGTATGGGCCAGATGACACATTTCCAGCATCTCGAAAGTCTTTACATCTCCATTGCTTTACAGAATGTACCTTTGCCTCTATGGAATGATCTCTTACAGTTACAAAGCAATCAATAACTTATGAGGGCTTAAATGAGCCACAATCGATACTACATACGCCACAGGTAGCAGACATATAAATTAATTAACAAAAACACTTGGTAAAATTCCTAAAAACAGGCTATTTCAGACTAAAACATGAATTGTTGGTTATCGCAAAGTAGTAGTATTGTCTTATTGAGCCGATAAGCTGTGCTGCCTGCCTCGACAAGACTGGATTTTTTTTTACTCAATTCAATATAGTTTGTAGTTAAATCAGGTTTTTCTAGGCTTTACCAAAACTATTCAGTGTGTAGAGGATAGTCATTGCAATTTCCTTACAATTGAAATATATTTAAAATGATGCAAGTTTTGAATAATAAATAGACGATAAATAAAAAACTTTAGAATCTCAGCCTTCGACATGCCAAGCTCAGTTTAAAACGTTTTCTACTGTCGTTCAAAGGCGTGGATTATCTATATAAAAAATTTGGTGTGGCGCACTACACAACTTTCCTTGCCGTTATGAAACTGACGCTAGTGTTCCCGCGCATATCAAATCTACTATTCCAAGATCTGATTTTCAAACCAGAACAAACTTCATGTTTCCATAGTGAGTAGCTTTTAAGACTTTTTCTATTTTTCATGACCTCTTCTTTTTTTTGCATATTTTTGTTATGAGCGTGTCCTTTTCCCTATAGTAATATAGATTTCCAATATAAATATAAGTATTCCTTCATCTGTTCTATGGATTCAAAATGATTATAATATTCAAGATTTTCACTAGAAAGTATAGACATAGACTAAATAAGTAGACAAGCAATAAAATAAAAATTTAACTATCTTTACTCTATGGTAGGCCTAAAGAGTATCGATTCATTATTTATTTTTCTCTTAATTTTTTGTTTCAATATTTCTTCCCAGATTGTTATAATTCCTATTCAATTCATATTTTATTCCATATTTTCAATTCAGATCTTCTATTATTGACTTTTTCCTCCCAAGCATTATCTTCATCTAGATAGTAGACTATAAATATATTTATATAGCTATTCACTTTTTATCTGCAATTTTTAATGAGCAATGAAGAAGTTTTATTCTTATAAATCCTCTAAGATTCTCACAAGATCAGTGATAATACTTTCTTTTTTTTATCTTCCTATTTTATTTCACATGCACTTATCAACGATATGTTAGAATGAGTATGTATATTTATATATATATTTTTTTCAATGATATATAGCGCAATCAATCTTATTTGTACCAATAGCTACGGAGCCGAATTTATACAGGCCTGTCCGAAGAAAATTTTGATTTTTATTCTATATCTCACCATTTTCGAAACTACCGAGTGAATTAATGTATTTCATTACTTTATCTTACTTGATTTTCATCTTCATTACTTTTCAACTGTTCATTTCTTCTTTTTTCTCTTTCTCTCTGATGCTTGCCAATATTATTATTCTTGTCCTGCTATTTCTTCCAGCCGCTTACCGCCTTTGCTCCGCCCTGCTGTTCCGTGTCGATCACTCTGTCTGCTCGGCCGGATGATAGCGTGGCCGCGCTGAATGTCGGCGATGTCCTCAAGCAGGCGGTCTCCCCATTTCCCGATCAGCTCAAAATCACTCACGTCAACGCCCAATCACTCCTTTGTCACATAGATGAGTTCAGATGCACTTTTGGTGATTGTGTTTCCGACATTATACTTGTTTCTGAGTCTTGGCTTAAGCCTGCCATCCCGAATCAACTTGTTGCACTTGATGACTACATGCTCATTCGTAATGACCGCTTGCACAAAAATGGCGGCGCGGTTGCCGCGTACATTAAACGTGCTCTGCTCCCTGTACATAAACTTTCGTCCGATAATTCTCGTGCATCAAGGCCTGAATATATGTTTTTTGAAATTAAGAGCAATGGCGTCAAAATGTTGATCGCGGTATGCTACAGGCCGCCTCACATTGGCTTCATGTCTGAGTTTGAGGAGGCACTTTTAGAGCTGATGGTGCCCTATGAACATGTGGCTATTATGGGTGACTTTAATACTGACTTACTTGGACCTGACACTTATGACAAGGTGCAACTGACTACTATGTTCTTTGCGAATGGTATGACCCTGCTGCCTCTCCAAGCTACTCACCATACATCCACCTCGGACACGCTTCTAGATCTTGTAGCCGCCGCTGATAAAAAAACCGCTGTGAGCCATGGGCAGATCCCTTTCCCAGGACTTTCAGCACATGACTTGATCGACCTTGTTTACAACATTAAGCGACCTAAACCTAAACCGAAAATTATTACCTACAGAGATTACAACAATATTAACCTTCCTAATCTATTTAATGATACATTTGATCTTGATTGGCTGAGCATTTTCAATACTAATGATGTAAATCAAATGTCGAACATAATAAATGACAATATCCTCTTCCTTTATGAAAAACACGTCCCTCTTAAGACCCGCAGAGTAACCAGAGACCCAGCTCCATGGCTCACTGAGGAAATACGTCATTTGATGCGTGATCGTGATTATTGGTGTAAGAAGGCTAGGCAGTCTAAGATTCCTGATGATTTTAATCGTTACAAGCGCTTATGAAACTTGTGTAAGCAAATGATCAGGAACGCAAAGGCTGGCTTCTACCAAAATTTGATATCATCTAAGAGAACATCAACATCATCATTATGGTGAGTTCTGAGAGGGATTGAAGCCAGCAAAGAGAGGCAGCCACCGACCGTTGCTCACTCACTTGATGCTCTCAATGACTTTTTCACTGATATCCCTGTAGGTTTGGACCAAGCCCGTGCTTAGTATAATTCCTTACCAGGAATCCAATCAAATGAAGACTTCTACTTTTCTGGAGTTACTGAGCAGGAGGTTTTTCTAGCTATTAGAAGAATTGAAAGTAATGCGGTTGGAGCTGATAGTATCCCTATCAAGTTTTTGAAAATCCTTCTTCCCATGATTCTTCCTTTCCTAACCCATCTAATTAACACCTCACTAATGACTTCAGTTTTTCCTGAAGACTGGAAACGCTCTATTGTTATTCCTCTCAACAAAATTCCTAACCCTCTCACTCCCTCAGATTATAGGCCTATCAGCTTATTGCCTGTCCTGTCAAAGGTACTGGAGATTATTGCTCACTCCCAAATGAGTCTGTACATTCATGACTCTGGTTTGATTAGCGATTTCCAGTCGGGGTTCCATAGTGGTCACAGTACCACCTCGGCTCTGCTGAGAGTTGCTGATGATATCCGCGGGGCTATGGATGGCTCTCTTTCTAAAAATAGATTTCCCCCTCCCCCTGCCCAGTGGTGGTGAGGGGGGTGAAAAGAGAGGAAGATATCTCTCTCTCTTCCCCTCCCCCTCCCCAGGTGAGGAAAAAATAATTTCCCTTTTAGGAGGAAAAATTCCCTCTCTATACTGACAAATTAAAGTGAATCCTTTTTGCTATACTGTACTAGTGAATCCCTTTCTCTAATGCTGTACTAGTGAATCCTTTTTGCTATACTGTCAAATTAAAGTGAATCCTTTTTGCTATACTGTCAAATTAAAGTGAATGCATATTTCTACATCTAATGCTATACTAGTGAATCTCTACAATGATCTAAGTTCTTTTACATTTTTTATCTGCAATATCGTACAAGCATTTCCAAAGTTCATCGGAATTTTTAACAACAGATAATGCTGAATCATTTGTACAATCATAATGTAGATGGCCGCTGTCTAGAATATTGAGCAGTTCGAAAATCTCAGATAAAATCGAAAAGTGTACATTTTCTGTTTTTGTTAACGGTAAATCAACATCTTGACATCCTGTTGAAAATTTAATATTCTTCGCAATTGAATCAAATTCGTTAAATGAAATTAACATCAAGAGACGAGTTAATTTTTTGAATTTTGAAAAACCATAACACTGCATGTTAACGGCTTCCCAGATGTTTGACATGTGTCGAATGAGGGGGGTGAAAAGAGAGAAAGATATATCTCTCTTTCCAAATTGATGAGATGCACGTGTTATAGGGGCTCGTGCCCTGATAAAAAAGATCACACTACACGTGTTGTCAGGTCTAGCTCTAAGCTGCAACTAAACTAAAAATCGTGAATGGGATATTGGAATGGAAAATCATTTGAAGGCAGAAAACGTTTATTTACACATTTCAGCAGCAGCAGCACAACTATTCATAATTTCATCTTCAATTTTAATTAGCTTATCTATACACAAATTATGAGGACGATAATAACATAGATAGTCTCTTATGTCATTTAAATTAACCGTGCGTAGAAAAATGTCTTTCAATTGTTTCGCCAAACTATAATTTTCAGGAGTTGATTTCCTAATTGCACTTTCACACTCATCGTACCAATCAATACAGTTTTTTAACCTCACTTCCAATTCGTTGTCGGCAGCCAACCACTTTCTCGGATCCATGTTGTTGAGCGAATGAACAAAACTAAGTGTAGGCAGGAACTATTATAGAGTAATTAATTGGTCTTTCTTCATTAATTGACGAGAGACAACATGTACGCGCTTTATGCAGTCTCAATGCATGCATGCAATAAACACACTGTAGATCCTTTCCGTTGTAGAAGAATCCATAATGAGCAAAGTTTCTTTTCTGTGAATTCGTGTACATCGGCACCATTTTCATACTTTGCATTCAATTGTTTTCGCACAAGAAATTATTTGTTTGATACATATTTTTAAACAACAAAGAATTATAATGTTGGGCAGAGAATAAAGCACAGCGAGAATGTGGTCTATTTTTATGAATGTTACACACAGCATAACACCATGAACTAGTGAAAAAGCTGAAATCAGGTTTTGGAAAATCCTCTGGTATACATTGAACGTTGCTATGCAATCTTCTTAAAAACTTTGCTTTCTCAGTTCCTTTTGTGAAAATTTTCTCATAACCTGCAAGGTAATCACGTATTAATGAGTCACTGTATTCTAAATCTCCATCTTCCCATTTTATTTTATGATAGTGACATTCTAACCATGTTACATCATTATACAATTTTGCACTCAATTCTGTCTTTGCAAATGGTGATTTGAAATGGAACACAATATAATTATTAAACTGATCAATTATGGCAAGTTCTTTCACAATAATTTGATTACAATCTTGTTTAAACCAGTGAAGATCAACCGTAGCAATTTTCGCACTCGCTTCCTTGTCCACTTCTTTATCTTCGGCGGCGGGCTCCTCGAATCCTTCGTCTTTCTCCCTCCCCTCCTCTTCTCGTTTCTCCTCCTCCTCCACCTGCAGCGGCTTCGGTGTACTTGCTCCATAATAGAAACTATCAAGATCGCACTGAATACCAATAGAGCGAGTTTGTGGCTTGTCCAAAATATCAGAACACAAAGAATAGGACATGTTGTCTGTTCAAAGGTGAAACTGATAATGAACTAAATTGAGCAGAATGCACACTTTATATAGGCGGTGCACAAATTACTGAACTTCTTTCACCATGCTCGTCAGAGGTGTGTACTCCATCACACGATCGCTAATTAAAACGCAATACGCGGAAGTATTTGCAGGTACTGCACTATTAAATTCCATTTCAATACAAACATCTGTCGATGATTTCAAATGGCTTGGTTGGTGTGAACAATCTACAACAATCAGCGGTGTTGATTCACAAAACGTTTTAAAGTCAATTTCTGTTCCGAGTTCGCTATTGATTGAATGATTATAATACGAGGGCGCGAAATCCAGGAACATGCGGTATAATACCTCCTTCTTACCTAGCAGATTTTCATATGGATAATACTTGCTGTTCAAATATACTTTAACATTGTAAATACCACAGCTATCAAAATAAGATATTGATTTTTTAATTTTATTCTTACGATCAGTTTGAAATGCAATTATAACGTATTTTGGACTATCAAAACTCGATGTGGTACGAACTGCCCAAGAATGGTTGAGTGAATTTTGCATATTTGGTAATTCACAAATTTCCCAATGCCGGAAACCTAATTTCAGTGGAGTGTCAGCATCGAGCAGTCTCAAAAATTTCAGTCTTACATGATCTTCTACAGTTATGTAGGGCATTCTCCATTGCAGTTTTGTAATTTTCACACTAACGCTTGTTCCACTTGTAGACTCAACACAATTTAGGTCTGTCGGTAACCTCAATAAGACGAGTTCCTGTTTCAAATTTAAAATTATTCTTTGAAAATCTTCAAAAAACGGGAGGATTAATTTCAGCGGTACACAGAAAGTGAATTTATTATCCATTAGCTCATATCCTGCTCTGTCAAAACCAGCCAAGTGATATGTGTTTTTATCGAGAGTATTCTTCACTAGAATAGCTTTAATTGTGGATGTTAATCCAATCAATCTTGATTTAGAAATTTGCTGACCTGCTAATTCATATCGTATTTCGTCAAAAAGGTTGCCGATTACGTTACTGCTTAATTTATAGTCTGCTGCAACTGGTGCATCGGCTGGGTCTGTTCCCGGTTTTGTACAGTTAACTGTTCCCTCAATCAATATGAATGATTTACAAGGTAAAGAATAGACATCTAAAGAATTTATGCCAATACGTGCCTCGTCAGAGTTTTTTATTTCCTGTCCCGAATAAACTGTATGAGTGTGAAATTGGAATTTAGTAATATCATTATAAAACTGAAGGTCTGTCTCCACATCCAGAATTTCACTAATTGCTGCCGCACCCCCTCCTAACATTTCGCCAATCAACTATAAAACCCAACTTTTCTAATATTCTCGCGCTTTTAGCCGACAAAGCACGTTTTTTTTTAGGTGTTGACGCTATCGCGTTCCTTTCTCTAATGACTTGATTGTGCATGCACGTATTATTACTTGTGCGTGGGTTGAAAATAAGATAACCCATTACTTTTCACGTATGTGCAACCTAATTGTAATTGTATCTCCACGGAAATCAATAAACGATCCGTTCTGGTCCGTTACCTTTACATTAATAGTTTGAATTCGATGCGTATTCAAAGGTACATAAATAATCGGTGATGGTACTTCGTTTATTAAATAGCCGCTAGGAACCTTTGGTAAAAATTCGTAGATTATATGTTTTTGTTTTCCGTCAGAGTAACTGCCACATGCTAAATTACACTCAACTACAATACTGTCAACGCTTGTTATGTTAACCAAATGTTTGGAATAATGCCATTTATTTGGCTGCAAAACAACATTATCAAAACCAAGTATCTTAGCAATCGAATCAGAACGTGTTAAATCAATGGGTTTATCAGAATGAATTTCAATCTTCATAGTATTTGCGTTTGCACGTATAATAAGTTTATTCTTCTTCCCATCAATATTCAATTTATTCTTTAAAGATTTCATAATATCCTCAACTTCATATGCACCCGTATCCAACTCGATTAATCTATCGCCATATTTGAAGCTGGAATTTGTTCCTTTGTTAATATTTGCAATACTATTGTAACTAGAAAAATTAATCAATCCAATTTCCCATTCACGATTTTTATCCAATTCTATAATTTCTTGTAAATGTTCATAGAGGTTACTTGTGTTAGATCGTAATGTAATAACAACCATCTTGTGTGTGTGTGTGTGTGTGTGTGTGTGTGTGTGCGTTCAGCACAAACACTTAATTACAACTGATTTGCAAGAAACAATAATGTAAGATGACCACAAAAATCGCTATTTAATGGTTGCATGTGCTCTACATTATAAAATATATTTACTCCATTTTCTTTTTTCCAATATTTGTCCAATTCGTATGGCGGTTGTAAATTTCCAATTGGATCAAAATACCAAACATTAGAGCCAACTTTCTTATATGCTACCCAATGTGTGCCATCCTCGCTTTCCCTTGCTAAATTCACAATGGCATTCTCGTTTTTTAGAATTTTTTTGGGTAATGCATCTAGCATATATATGCCTCTTAGCTGAATCTGTAATAATTTCGACCAATCAATCAAATCATAATTACTCAATTCTCCTTCAATATTCATGCCTTCTTCTTTGTCTTCTTCCTACTCTTCTTTGTTGTTCTACGTTTCTTAACTTGTTTTTGAGGGAATAAACTCACTCCATATGATGATGGGGGTAGGGGTGGAATTAAAACTCTCCCTCCACTAGTTATTTGAGGAAAAGGCTTCAAAAAATAGCCTTTTCCTGCAATATGCTTTTTCAACTGAGCTATAGCTTTGCATCTAATATCGTTACTATAACTTCTCCTCTCATTCTTCTTCTTCTTCTTCTTTCTCAAAGACCCACCAAACGCTGCTTTAGCTTTCATGACGTTTGTAACAAGATAGCTAAGTGCTTTCTCGGCAAGGGGTGTTTGAGGATTTTTGAAAATGTCCCATGCAGCGTTTGCTAGAGCTCTGTCAGCTACCGCTCGAGTTTTATTATCGCTATTTTGCGTATACGCTATATCATGTACCTTGCAAGCTCTATCTAATGAATTTATACCTTGATCACCTCTCTTTAACCTTTCATTAACCTTTGTTCCTGGCCCACACCACTCGTATCCCGGAATATGAATTTCCTCTTGCAGGTTATCAATTACCTTATTTAAAATAGTTGATGTCACATTACCTGCCAAACCTGACACACCTTTAAAAACTCTTGCCGCTGAACTCAAGATTCCTTTACCCCGTTTCCTCGAACTCTGCTTTCTCCTACATACCATTTTTCATTACCTTTCAACTCAATGGTTGAACATTAACTGAGGTTAATTAATCAATACACCAACTTGAATTGAATTGAATTGGTTTAATTTTCAATCGAGTTGGAAATGAATTCACACCATGTATCAGATTGCTATGTGCTTATAACATTGCTTGAATGATAAGAATATTATTTCAAATAGCAAATAATCTGAAAAGGTGAATGCAATTTGAAAAGGGGGGAAATGATGCTGGCATTGCGCGCCCACCCACATCTGCAGGAACACGTGCCAAAACAGATGTGGGAGGGAGCAAGCGAGTCAGCGAAGCCAGCGCCTCTTGGCTGTACGGCTGTGTGTGTGTGTGTGTGTGGTGTGTGTGTGTGTGTGTGTGTGTGTGTGTGTGTGTGTGTAGCGGTAAAGACTACTGAGCATGCTCGCAACAAACTATAAAAGACCCAGTCACCTTATTTAAATATCATTCACAACAGAGCAGCTGAACCATTTCTTCTTCTGTGTGTTTCTACTATCCATTACGAACTTATCAACAACAACAACAGGTAAGAATTGAAAACAATTTTTTATCAAATATGTACACAATTTATTGAACACTACTTTCACACATACATATTAACATGTAAAGCATGTTAATGCTAGATGCTTACTGACATAAAAATTGTTAAATGCTAATTTAGCATTTAACAATTTTTATATCAGTCATAAAAGCATTAACATGCTTTACAAACAGACATAAGGTTTTGCACTTTAATTTAAAATTTTCAATGTCTTTTGTGCTCAAAATCCAGGTAAATCTTTCTGGAAGATAAACATCTGTTGTTCGTAGTCCGGGTACCCGGATTTTGAGCACAATTCGCCGCCCGTGCTGGTTGGACGCCTCTCTCACGTCACATATTGGATATGGCAACCCCTCTTCCAGCTCGCGCAGAGGCGTCCATGGCTTCTCGGTGCGGCTATTCAATAATCTTAGAAAGCTCTCCGATTGCATCTTGTCCTCTATCTCCACTTCCTCCTCCTCCTCCCTTCGTCGCACCTCCTTCATCAGCGGCACCATGGATGAGTTCTCGTCCTCTTCCGGCACAAGTTTCTGTTGAAAAAATATTTCATTAGACTCTTATTTGTTTCAGATTTTTCATCATCAAATCATACCAGAGAGGGAGAACTTGCTCAACAGATTCACTACTCAAAACTGAAAGTAAGTAATAGCTCGGAAATTCTCCGATTACTTGAACTCAATTCAAATTGCTAGATAATTGACTCGAAAAATATTTCAGTTCATTACATGCTCATTTTTATAAAAATAATTTTGTTTCGCACGAAATATTGTAAACAGTTTATGCATGTGAACGCATTTTTCATAATTCAAATAACAATGTATTATTCGAATCAATATTTCAGTTCATTACATGCTCATTTTTATCAACAAATATTTTTTTTTCACACAAAATATTATAAACAGTTTATGCATGTGAACGCATTTTTCATGATTCAAATAACAATGTATTATTCGAATCAATATTTCAGTTCATTACATGCTCATTTTTATCAACAATAATTTTGTTTCACACGAAATATTATAACAGTTTATGCATGTGAATGCATTTTTCATAATTCAAATAACAATGTATTATTCGAATCAATATTTCAGTTCATTACATGCTCATTTTTATCAACAATAATTTTGTTTCACACGAAATATTATAAACAGTTTATGCATGTGAACACATTTTTCATAATTCAAATAACAATGTATTATTCGAATCAATATTTCAGTTCATTACATGCTCATTTTTATCAACAATAATTTTGTTCCACACAAAATATTATAAACAGTTTATGCATTATTTGAATCAGTAATTTGATATAGTAAGTAATATATATATAAGTAATAACTCGGAAATTCTACGATTACTTGAACTCAATTCAAATTGGTAGATAATTGAATTGTTTCATGCAACATATTCGAATTTGTTATCGAAATTACTAAAACATGTTTATTTTGAATTTTTATCCAAATTTCAATGCAACCATCATGAAAATTTATCTGTGTTCAGATTGTTTTGATAGCACAATTAGAAGTCAAGCTCAGTCTTGACTTCGCTCACAGTATAAGAATCAGTAATGACTTGTAATGTACACAAAAGATTTTATCCATTGGAAATTAGTTTTAAAAATTCACATTTTATAAAGATTTTGTGCACATTACATGTTAATACAATAATAATATTTCTTTAAGCTAACCTTTGATTGAGTGAGCACGCCCTCGTCCTCAAAAACTAGCCTCCTCTTCACCAGCTGCTTGCTGGGTTGAGTTGACAGCACCGCATGCCACGGCGCCCAGGTAGCCGGTGTAGATTGTGGCAGAGGACTGTCCGGAATCACGATCTCCTCACCCCTCTCTCGTTGAACGAAGATTCCCTGTCTCTTTAGGGGTGAGGCGGAGGAGGAGGTGGGGGAGACAGCGGAGGCGGCAGCCGTGGCAGCGGAGGTGGCAGCCGAGCTGCAAGCTTTCTGCTGCTGCTGCCAGTAGTTGAGGATGCGCTGTGGTGGGCTATCTGGTAAGATGAATGATGGAGAACTCATCTCGCACGATGTGTGAAGTATACTCGAATCTGTCTCTGATGTAAATGATAATTTTCCTCTCATCACTTCTGTTTATATAGCATACGTTTCTCTCTCTGTTCCAGGCTTGTGCGAGCAAGAGCGAAGTGTGCTACAAGGCGAAAAAAATTCAAATTTCTCCCCAACAACACGTGCTCCCACATCGTTATCGGTTTGTAAGTATTCTCTCTCCTAAAAACTGACACTCGATCATTTTTCGAATAGCATCCATCTGTTAGAAGACGAAAAAAAAAATCTCATCTAGAACTCAGCATGAGAGGGTGAAAACACCTGCTAGAAGCTGAAATCCCCCATGTCAACTCACTTAAACATTTTTTGAATAGCATTCTCGAATGATTTCTAATATTATTAAATATTTCACAACATTTCAAGATAGGGGCTCACTCAATCATTTTTTGAATAGCATTCTCGAATGATTTCTAATATTATTAAATATTTCACTGCATTTCAACATAGAGGAATAGCATTCTCGATTGATTTCAGTTCAGTTATTAAATATTTCATTGTTTTCACAACATTTCAACATAGGGCTCACTCAAACATATTTTGAATAGCATTCTCGAATGATTTCTAATATTATTAAATATTTCACGGCATTTCAACATAGAGGAATAGCATTCTCGATTGATTTCAGTTCAGTTATTAAATATTTCATTGTTTTCACACCATTTCAACATAGGGCTCACTCAAACATATTTTGAATAGCATTCTCGCCTCTCGATTGATTTCTAATATTATCAGTTATTAAATATTTCATTGTTTTCACAGCATTTTCTCACCTCTCAACTCGAGTTCCAAACCTCATAACCAGTTGAGCTCTCGTCGAGACAACACAGCTGAGAGGAATCAATCTGAAAGGAGTCAAAGGCGGTATCTACACCTGAGAGGAATCAATCTGAAAGGAGCCATAGACCGCTATCTACACTTGTACCATAGGCCGCTATCTACACCTGTACACTCGAGAGATTCACGCAGCATCAACCAGTACATGTAAGTACATTTTTACTTTGATTTTATCCTCTGAGGAGGAAAGGAAAATTGTCCTCTGAGGACAATTTTTGTCCTTGGAGGACAGTTTTTGTCCTCGGAGCACAGTTTTTGTCCTCGGAGGATAAAAAACCTTCTACAATATTGTGCCGGACACTCCTTTTAATTCAGGCCTCTTCCCAAGTTATAATAGTAAATTTAATATGCAATAGACTAGAGCCATTATTGTAAGTGAGTTAGCGAAATAAATTATTTTCTCTCTCTATTATGAACGGCCATGACTTCGAGTTCCCCATGATAGATATTTAAAAATTGTGGCTCCGAGTCGTCGAGGAATGTAGATTATGGAATTATCTCTAAAACTAAGCCTTCTTGTCGCGACATAAAGTGTGATAAGTTGGAAAACAGCAAGCATTGAAATTATAACAAACTACCGATTTTGCAGTTACTATTTGGTCCAAAGGCTCTAGAAGCCACGCGACGATTGGTCAAATTGATTCCTTTCGCCCAATAGGAGACCTGTTTCTAAATACAGTAGTGGGGGGATTCGCCAACCGCGAGACCAGATTACATTTCGGAGGACACTTTGCTAGGAGCACTACGAGAGTAAAGATGTAGTCATTATGTTTCGCCCTTTTTGGGCAAGTTTACAAGTTTATATCATTAGTTAGTTTTATTTTTATTAAAGTTTAGATTTTCTGGTAGTGCCATGTCCTGAAAGGTTTAATTGTGTTTCTTCATCATGTACGAATAATTGTTTCTTCAAATAACCGCTAAGGTACGTAAAATAAGGTTAAAATATAATTTAGGGAATTTAATTGATTGAAACTTCCATAAGAGTATTGAATTAATTAAGCCTGTTATTTTTCAAGTTGATAATATTGATTGAGAATAATACTTTTGATTTTATTAGTGATGGATGATAATTATAAATTTTTTTTCTAAAGAAGTATAGAAAGTTTTCAGTTACGTTACATTTGAGTTATTGTTTCTGGAAATATATTATTGTAGAGTATTGCTGAAAGTAAGGAAGATAGCCTTTAAATTGGAATGAAATTTTTAAGATTATGTTCATATTGAGTTTATGACATTTTATAATTTTATATTTTTTCAGACTCTGTTTTCTTATGTCATTAAGGCTTTCGAATAATTTAGTAAATTTTTATGATAGGAATCTTAATAGACAAAGAAGAAAGTTTTTCTTTTCCATGAAATTAATATTAATAAATGTTTGCTAGCGCACAAGTTTCCAACAATACTAGTCAAGCTTCTATATGAAAAATTATATTTGATTTTGCAAACCAAACGAAAAATATCATATAAGTTAGCATCATTTCAATCTGAATTATTCCTTTCCTAAGAGTATTATATCAATTTATATAAAAGTAAACATCATAATTAATGAAGTATTCATTTTTCTAAAAGCATTATATTAATTTATTACGAGTGTTTTCATAAAGTTGCATTGTATATTAATGACACTCTGGCAAGTAAATCCGTTTTAATTCAATTTTGAGAATGAAATCAGAACGTCAAGATAAAATCTAAATTAAATAATTGAATAAACTCCTGTTTTAGCTTTTGATGAATTGTAGGAAGAGTTAGAAATTAATGCTGTAATACATTTATTTACAGCGGTTCATGTGTGTCCCCAAACCAACTTCTTGTACTACCACCCCTTTGGTTCCGCAACTTTATGTAACACCGCTTCAAGACACCCGTTCAGACGACAGGTCTAGGGACGTAAGAGGACGTCGCCGTCAAGCCAAATTCAACCGGTAAAAGCTCACCGCCAAAAACAAGGTACTGTAACCCCGACGATAAAGCAACGTACAGACCAACGAAAGTGCAGTGTAGTGAAACAAAGGTTCATTCGAGAATGTCAATCAAAAGTGGGGATTCAAAATTATTATGAAATGGGTTATATGGGTTACTATCGACGAAACTTGGGTTCAACGGGCTTTTCTTTCTTGAGTAATTCCATGTTGAAATGAACTTGTTATTTGATGACTGATATTGTTTGGTTTTGTGACGTATTGCTATCTAATCGGGGATAGTAATGCGCCCCCGAATCAGATGAAGAATGTCACCAAAGTAACATGAAATTGTTGTTTCTGTTGTTTAATTTTAGTTGCCAATGTTTATTGAAGCTGTTTGTATTTTTCAATTATTTCAAATTGTAGTGTTATTCTATAGTATAAACCTATTAAATCAGGCATGGCAAGATTAATTAAAGTTTTCTTGACTCTAGCCCGTTCACCTGCATGAATTAGGTATAGACTCAGGTATTTTCTAGATGTGTCGGCCTATTTCTAAATTCTAAATTTCATTCTAAATTATCTTCTTTATCACCTTTAAAAAGGTAAAGGCACACAACTGCGCCACTGCTGCTGAATGTTTAGCAAAAGGCATACAACTGCGCCGACTCTGCTACAGAGCATTTTATATCTCTGAAATTCAAATTAAAAAAAAATAAAATCAAATTTTCTAACTCATTCTAATTAGTTAAGATTGATTTTTCTGAGTCTATACTTAATAATTCATTCTGTGAATGTGTCAACTGTCAATATTTTAGGTTTGGAGTTGGATGAATAATTTATAGTTGCTACTCCAATTTTTCTGAAGTTTAAATAATTGTATATGAAACAGGAAAGTTATTCAGTTATGTTAAACCATCAAAATGATAATCTTTTGAAGTGCTTGAAGATAAAGTCAAGTATCATTGATGCTTAAGTTGAAAGTATTCTAAAACTTTATATTGAAATTGATTATTGACAAATTAAAGGTTTAACGGTAGAATAAAAATTAGTAGAAGAAACTAGCATAGGTGAAAAACAACTGATTCTAAGTGCTGAATAAATTTTTTGCATTCTGTAATTCCGTGAATGATGATAGAAATTATTGTAATGTCAACGTACGTATTCTGGTCTCACGTCTGGTAGTTGAATATCAGTATAGTAGTAGTGAAAGTGAATATTGAGATTTTAAAGGTCAACCCAAGTAAATTAGGAAAATTCGGAAATTATTATGGGAGAATGTTTGAGGAAAATAGGAAATTTTTTTTTGTTAAGTTTAGGTAAATCGAAGGTAATCAGTGAATAAATAGGAAACTGTTTTATTAGTTATTGTTGATATGTAGTTTTGAAAAGTTGATGAGTAGTTTTGGCCTTGAGATGTTTAAACTACATAATTAGATATTGTAGATTAAAGTTGAAACGATGATCAAATCCTTGGGAATTTGTATGAAAATAAGTTGATTCAGATGAGGTTGTTAAGTCCCTTTATCAGTAATGTTTATTCTCGAAAAGGTGAATCAGTTTTATTATTGGAAATATTTTTTTTGTTAGGTTTGATTTTTGCGGTAGGCATGCGTAGTGATAGTGTAAAGATCAGTTGTGTTGATGACGTTTCCTGTAGACTGTGGGGAATTTTTTTTTTTTTTTTTGTTTAGTTGAGACTCAAGATTTAGAGGAGGACACGGGGATGTCCTGCCTATGTGTGTTGTTGTTGAATTGAGGTAATCGGCGCGAGTGTAGGTCCGTGTCCAGAGAGAACGGAGCACTGCCCGAAAGTTGTCCATGTAACAAATCAAGGAATTTAGCTGTGACTAACCTTGCAAATTTGTACGGTGGAATTGTATAATTTTAGCGAAAGGCACCGAAGATGGTGTGAGCTAAGATTTTCTTGTATCTAGTAAACGGTCTGGTTCATTCGAGAGTTATGGGGCTCGTCAGTAGAATAACGTAAACCGAAATCTAGAATATTTAGTGAGTCTTTGTAGTGATTGTAAGGAAAACAATCAGCGTAATGCAGTTTAGGGAACCCCAGTCAAATGGTTCGTTAATGTTTGTAGGAAAGTCAGCCGCAAAAACACAAGTAATAATTGGTAAAAAAAGGGGTATTAATGAGTTTAAAGTTGCTTAGAAATTTGGTATGGTAACGAAAATTGAAGGTTTTAGACAATGAATATTTAAAGTGATTAGTTAAGGTATACAAATAAAATAACAGAGAAACCTTTTCGAGTACCTAGGTAATGTTAAAATGGTTATCAGTGAAAGTAGAAATAAATATTGGAACAGTACTGAACGGGTTAAATTAAAATAAAATTAACAGTGAAATTCTTCTAGTTGAATTTGAAATGAAAAGGGAAAATCTCTTGAGTTAAGCATGAATTTAAATTATTCTGTAGTTGAGAGTTGAAAGGTTGATTAAAGATTTAATTGGGGATATGAAAGTAGAAATATGTAGGAAAATTCGTGTCAAAAAGGAAATAGAATTTTTGTTGGGAAAATTAAATTGAGGTAATTAACAGTAGTAGGACCCTCAAGAGATAAGTAGTCAAAAAGAATTAATAAATAAAAAAAAATAGGAAAATCTTTAATGAAATGATAAATTTTTTTTAATGATGAATAGTAAAATTGCAATCAAGTTTTCCATGTGAATAAGTTGGGATATTTTGAGATCTAGTAGAGTAATTGAAACTAGTTGGATATGAAGTTTATAGTTGAGGAATAATTATGTGAGGCTCCAGTAAGGTTGGAAATGTCAGTGAACTTGGGAATCAGTAATAGTGTAATAGTAGTCTATTAATGTGTTAATGTATTGGTAAATTTCATAATGTTGGTAATCAGAAGGCAAGTAGTAGCAGTTCATCAATGCTAAGTTAGAGCTGAACTTTAATATTATTAAATCATGCCTTGAGAATTACTCTTCCAGTGTTTAGAGAAAATGTCACGTACTTTGAGTTTGCGATAAATAATAGCCTGGCACTCGATCATAGTTTTGTTTTGACTAGCGTTCTGTGGTAAAAGTTTCCAACTGGAATATTATAATGAAAAGTGTTCTTCTCATGATTGTAGAATGCAAAATCACGCTTGAGTTATGTTGAAAAAAGATCCGACCAGGATACAGATCAGTCTATAGAAGACAAGATTTTTTGTCGTGTGTTATAATTGGATAAGTTTTTGTGAGTATGGCGCCACTCTATAGCCTTGTCTCTATACACTCAACGAGATGATTCCTAATGAATGAGAAGGAGGAGAGAGAAAAGGAGTTATGATAAAGATATTTACCGTATTTGTTAGAAGGATTCATTACGGGTTCATGAAGGGTTTATTAGTCAAAGATTTTGTTACGTGACAATATAATGTATATAGAAGAAATTCCGGAATGTAAATAATTTGCGCAACTAGATTAGTCATTAAATGATGTTATTAACTTCGTAATATTAAATATATTTAGGTAGGTGAATTAGGTTTAATTTTATTTCATGCACGGCTGCATACTCGCGGTAAATGAAATAATTGTACAGTTTTCCCACGGTAGTAGATAATTGATTGTTTGGTAAATCGGGTGATGATCAATTTTGAAGTTATCAACAGTCATAATATCCTATGTAGCAATGTATGTATGTGATGTCTCTAATAATAATAAGTTATTTAGCATAAGACGATTTATCATAATATTCTATACTATACCCATTTTCAATAGCTTAATACTCATCCATTCATAGTTAAGAATTATACATCCACATAGTTAGGAGTTAGTACATATAGATAAAATATATTCTCATTCATAAAATAATAAGAATAATGTCTAAGGCCTCATATTTTATATTCTATTCGCTTTATATTTCATATTATTTTGTTGATATCCCTATTCTCTATTAGTTTACCTTCCGTGATTAATATAATTATAATCTTATCATAGGTTTATTCAGTTCAACTGATTCCGTTTTAGTTCACTTTAATACAATCCAGTGATAGAGTTTTCCTGCTGGAATACAAAAATGGATAGAAAATTTTCGTTGCTACGGAAGGTACATCAAGCGTGTGTCATTGCTCTCTGATGGCTCGCTAGTGTTGCAGTTTCAACCATTATTATCTTTGAATCGTAGCCTATGTAGAATAGTATTGCCTACTGAATTGCTTTATATTGTTAAAAATATGTTGCACTCTCAACTCTATAGTAATGATAGTTAGATTTCAATACATTCAGCAGAGTAAAAAAAAAGGTTTCATCCTTTACTTTATAATCAATGTGCTTCATATTTTACAACAGCAGAGTAACATAGAACCAATTAAAACTATGATGTCTTTTAAACGTTTTCCCTTGTTAGATTTTGCCAAGAAAATAACCAGGGACTCAATAAAGTGATTGAAGTATTCAAGATTATTATACTCGGTCCGTCTTTAGTACCTACTTAAAAGGTGGACACGCCCATATTGTTTTGTCCTGACTCTTGCCACAGTTTTAAAGACTCTTGCCACAAATCTCTATTAGTTATACATTTTGCTGAATTTCGGAATGATTAAAGAGATTTCTTTTGAAGAGGGCCCGCTTCAAATTGGATCCTACCATCAATCCAGAAATTCGACTCTCCAAATCATACAGAATGCCTCTATGGTAACATATCCTGATTAGATTTCTTTTTGCGTGTTTCACACCGTAAGGAGGGGGAGTGTGCCGGACACTCCTTTTAATTCAGGCCTTTTCCCAAGTTATAATAGTAAATTTATACGCAATAGACTAGAGCCATTATTGTAAGTGAGTTAGCGAAATAAATTATTTTCTCTCTCTATTATGAACGGCCATGACTTCGAGTTTCCCATGATAGATATTTAAAAATTGTGGCTCCGAGTCGTCGAGGAATGTAGATTATGGAATTATCTCTAAAACTTAGCCTTCTTGTCGCGACATAAAGTGCGATAAGTTGGAAAACAGCAAGCATTGAAATTATAACAAACTACCGATTTTGCAGTTACTATTTGGTCCAAAGGCTCTAGAAGCCACGCGACGATTGGTCAAATTGATTCCTTTCGCCCAATAGGAGACCTGTTTCTAAATACAGTAGTGGGGGGATTCCCCAACCGCGAGACCAGATTACATTTCGGAGGACACTTTGCTAGGAGCACTACGAGAGTAAAGATGTAGTCATTATGTTTCGCCCTTTTTGGGCAAGTTTACAAGTTTATATCATTAGTTAGTTTTATTTTTATTAAAGTTTAAATTTTCTGGTAGTGCCATGTCCTGAAAGGTTTAATTGTGTTTCTTCATCATGTACGAATAATTGTTTCTTCAAATAACCGCTAAGGTACGTAAAATAAGGTTAAAATATAATTTAGGGAATTTAATTGATTGAAACTTCCATAAGAGTATTGAATTAATTAAGCCTGTTATTTTTCAAGTTAATAATATTGATTGAGAATAATCCTTTTGATTTTATTAGTGATGGAAGATAATTATAAATTTTTTTTCTAAAGAAGTATAGAAAGTTTTCAGTTACGTTACATTTGAGTTATTGTTTCTGGAAATATATTATTGTAGAGTATTGCTGAAAGTCAGGAAGATAGCCTTTAAATTGGAATGAAATTTTTAAGATTATGTTCATATTGAGTTTATGACATTTTATAATTTTATATTTTTTCAGACTCTGTTTTCTTATGTCATTAAGGCTTTCGAATAATTTAGTAAATTTTTATGATGGAAATCTTAATAGACAAAGAAGAAAGTTTTTCTTTTCCATGAAATTAATATCAATAAATGTTGGCTAGCGCACAAGTTTCCAACAATACTAGTCGAGCTACTATATGGAAAATTATATTTGATTTTGCAAAACAAACGAAAAATATCATATAAGTTAGCATCATTTCAATCTGAATTATTCCTTTCCTAAGAGTATTATATCAATTTATATGAAAGTAAACATCATAATTAATGGAGTATTCATTTTTCTAAAAGCATTATATTAATTTATTATGAGTGTTTTCATAAAGTTGCATTGTATATTAATGACACTCTGGCAAGTAAATCCATTTTAATTCAATTTTGAGAATGAAATCAGAACGTCAAGATAAAATCTAAATTAAATAATTGAATAAACTCCTGTTTTAGCTTTTGATGAATTGTAGGAAGAGTTAGAAATTAATGCTGTAATACATTTATTTACAGCGGTTCATGTGTGTCCCCAAACCAACTTCTTGTACTACCACCCCTTTGGTTCCGCAACTTTATGTAACACCGCTTCAAGACACCCATTCAGACGACAGGTCTAGGGACGTAAGAGGACGTCGCCGTCAAGCCAAATTCAACCGGTAAAAGCTCACCGCCAAAAACAAGGTACTGTAACCCCGACGATAAAGCAACGTACAGACCAACGAAAGTGCAGTGTAGTGAAACAAAGGTTCATTCGAGAATGTCAATCAAAAGTGGGGATTCAAAATTATTATGAAATGGGTTATATGGGTTACTATCGACGAAACTTGGGTTCAACGGGCTTTTCTTTCTTGAGTAATTCCATGTTGAAATAAACTTGTTATTTGATGACTGATATTGTTTGGTTTTGTGACGTATTGCTATCTAATCGGGGATAGTAATGCGCCCCCGAATCAGATGAAGAATGTCACCAAAGTAACATGAAATTGTTGTTTCTGTTGTTTAATTTTAGTTGCCAATGTTTATTGAAGCTGTTTGTATTTTTCAATTATTTCAAATTGTAGTGTTATTCTATAGTATAAACCTATTAAATCAGGCATGGCAAGATTAATTGAAGTTTTCTTGACTCTAGCCCGTTCACCTGCATGAATTAGGTATAGACTCAGGTATTTTCTAGATGTGTCGGCCTATTTCTAAATTCTAAATTTTATTCAAAATTATCTTATCTATCATCTTTTAAAGTTCAGGCACAATATACTGCATGCATGCGATTTTACCTCATCTTTACGATACGCTATATCCGGAACATCAACCCCCGCTCTTCTTTCTCACACTCTTCATATAAACAAAACGGTAAATTTATTACTTTTTCAAATGGATTTTTGATAAAATATTTGCAATAGACACATTGCAGATAGAATGGATTTTTATGTAAGAAATAACCGTTTCTCGCAAAATACTCTGCTTTATTGCATAATGATTTACAGAAGTCACAATGTAGATGATGATGCTTTTCAAAATACTCTCCTTGAACGGATGAATCTTCTACACAATTAAAAGTTAAATATCTTTCTTCATATTCTCGTAGAATATTATTATCGAAATTCTCCTCTTCAATTGTTATATTATCTTTCCTTCTACAGTTCGGACTGTACCTTGAATGTTCTATTGCTGGTATGTCACTTTCTTCCCATTTTCCCAAACAAATTGAACAAAATACACATCGCACAATGTCTGGTGCAGATGAGAATATAAATCCCTCTTTCGCCATGTTTTCCGTGGACAAATGCGGAGAAGATTTCGACCATCTTTTATCAAAAGATAATAATCTTAATCTTTCATACAACATTATGTGATCTTGAGATATCATTTTCACACACACCCTTCTTCTACCAATGTCAATTCACAACTAAACATGCTGTTGTACTCTATCTCATCCTGATCGTTATTCTTTTGTTTTTCAGAATCATGCCAAGGGAACGCAGACTACGTGGCGTGAATTCCTCAGCAGTCTGCCATCGCATCACCCTCGATGACGAGGCTGAGGATATCGACATCACCAACGTGCTTGAGAGGTCGAAACGTCTAGTTTTCGACATAATTAGGGAACATGCGGCACGCCATGATGGGAATGTAAAGTGGTTTATAGTATTAAATGTTTTGTGATGTGAACGTGATTAAATTTAATCCTATATACACATCCAGTTTCATTCAAACACCCCAGTTTTTGAAAAACAAAAATTGTATTATAAATGTGAAAAATCTCTCTGACGAAAAATGCTTTTTATGGTCAGTGCTCACGTATTTTCATCAGAAGCCAACGAACTCGCGCTTGACTGTCAAGTATTTGAGCAAGTTTGCTCACACACTTAATATGCGAGGAGTAAATTTCCCGGTGACGACACACGATATTAAGAAATTTGAAATGCTC
The DNA here is from genome assembly GCF_014356525.2 of Nilaparvata lugens. Classification (NCBI taxonomy): domain Eukaryota; kingdom Metazoa; phylum Arthropoda; class Insecta; order Hemiptera; family Delphacidae; genus Nilaparvata; species Nilaparvata lugens. The sequence continues at coordinate 57,344,782 of NC_052507.1, forward strand.
AATCCAGATATTGCAATTCACGTCATCGCGTATGACAACAAAAAGTTTTTCCCATTCCGTACAAGCATTTTCCGCACTCGTAAGCACCAAATTAATCTTTTAATGCTAAAAGGCGATGCAGGAAAAACTCATTTCTTTTTAGTAAATACCGCGAACGGGAAAAACGGGCTATCATGTCTTCTCTCCCACCTTTCAAAATGCCACGGTCAAGTACACATTTGCAATTTTCGTTTCCATAGATTTACATCGGTCAAATCTAAAAATTGTGATGGTAAAGCAAATTTGTTGAAACATGTGGAACTTTGTTCCAAGTTTGAATCTCAGCGCGTTTCATATCCTAAACACGGAGAGACAATTAAATTCAAGAAACTAGGCGCGACGTTGAAGGAAAAGTACACCATTTACGCGGATTTAGAAACTTATGTTGTTAATATCAGAGATGATGATGATGAATCCGATTCTGATGAAATTACTCGTAGTTACACAAAGAAAACGGCGCGTCATATTCCCTGCGGCTATTGTTTCGTTGTTATAGATGTTAACGGGGAAATCGCCTACGGACCTGTACTCCATAGATCGAGTAGTTTAGACAAAAAAAATCATGGAGAAATTTCTTCAGGAAATTACAGATCTCGGCAACATTTTGTATGAGGATATGAAACGAGAAATTCCGATGCAAGCTTTATCCGAAAGTCAAGAGCGCGAATTTCAAAATTCGGTAAACTGCAAGCTTTGTGCTGAACCGTTTTTAGACAGCGATATTAAATGTCGTCACCACGCGCATGAAACCGGTAATTACTTGTGTGCGGCACATGTTTCTTGTAATTTAACAGCTCGTACTCTGGAGTACATTTCATGTTATTTTCATAATTTCTCCGGTTTTGATTCGCATTTTATTCTGGAATCGCTCGGTAAATGTAAAAAAGAAATTTCCTGCATCGCAAATACGTCAGAGAGATTTTTGACACTTTCAGTAGGCAAAATTAAATTTTTAGATTCCTACAAGTTTATGTCTGAATCCTTGGAAGTATTGGTGCGTAATTTGCTAGAAAGTACAGACATGGAAAAGAAGTTCGAGCGATTATTTTTGGTGTTTCATGATCCACCTCGTGAACACAGACAGCTCTTGTTGAAAAAAGGAGTATATCCTTACTCGTACATGAGCTGTCCCGAAAAATTCGTGGAAACATCGCTTCCTCCCATCGAATGTTTTCATAATGATTTAACTGATACACCTCTGTCTCGCAAAGAATATGAGCATGCGCAAAGAGTGTTCTCAACATTCAAGCTGAAAAATCTGGGTGAATATCACGATTTTTATTTATGTTTGGACATAATGCTATTAGCGGTAGTTTTTGAATCCATGAGGTCTACGCTTTTTAGCTCATACGGCCTTGATGTGACCCATTTTCTTTCTCTCGCGCACTTCACCTGGAATTGCATGCTGAAACACACTAAAGTCGAACTAGAATTGATTACTCATCCTGACATGCATCTTATGTTCGAGGCAGGGATGAGGGGTGGGGTGTCATTCATCGGTAAACGTTATTGTGAAGCGAATAACAAACATCTACCCGAAACATACGATCCTCAAAACCATCTAATTATCTCCTTTATATTGATGCAAACAGTTTATACTCGGAAGCTATGAGCCGAAGCTTACCTGTTGGAAATTTCAAATTCCTCTCAGAGGAAGAAATTTCCAAGCTTGATTTCGCAAATTTGGACAGCAATTCAGAAACCGGATATATAATAGAATGTGATCTCAAGTACCCTCAAGAGTTACATGATAAGCACGCCAGCTTCCCACTCGCACCTCTCCACCAAACACCGCCGCGCGAATTGCTGTCGAACTACCAAACAAATGAGAACAGTCAAACTGGAACCAAAAAGCTCATGAACACACTTTTGACCGTGAAAAGTACATTGTTCACTATGTCAATTTAAAGCTCTACCTTCAGCTCGGTTTGAAATTATTGAAAGTGCATCGCGTCATTAGCTTTTCCCAATCTCCCTGGCTGAAAAGCTACATCGACTTCAATATCCGGAATAGACAGAACGCGAAAAATAAATTTGAAATATCCTTCTTTAAGGCCTGTTGCAATCTGATCTTTGGCAAGACAATTCAATCTAGTCGTAAGCAAATCAATGTTAAAATTATCACAGATGAAAAACGGTTAGATAAGTACATTTCAAATCCACTATGTAAACGCTGGCAAATAATTAGTCCGAACGTGATCGCGGTTTTCTCTCGCAAGTTGGAACTTAAAATGAACAAGCCTGTCTATTCCGGCTTTTCCGTACTGGAGTTGAGTAAATTCCATATGTACGATTTTTTCTATTGCAAATTACAAAAAATTATACCGTGGGATCGTATAGAACTCTGTATGACTGATACCGACAGTTTTCTTCTAAACCTAAAAGTCGAAGATGTGTATCAGTTGATTAAAGAAAATTTGAGCCTTTTCGATACTTCTAACTATCCACCTTGCCACCCTTGCTTTTCCATGGAGAGAAATAAAGTTGTAGGAAAGTTCAAGGATGAGACTGCCTCAAAACCTGTCCATAGATTTGTAGGCTTAAGATCGAAACTTTACTCCTTTTTAGTATGTAAAGAGAATGAAGAACCTGTAAATAAATGTATAGCAAAGGGTGTACAGACCGGGGTGAAATGTAGAAAACTTAATTTTAATTTATATAAGAAATCATTGTTTGAACGTAGTGAACACATTGAAAAATTTAATATGATGAGGTCCTATAATCACACCATGTATCAGGTTGAATGTGCAAAAATCTGTTTGAGTCCTTATGATGATAAGAGGTACATTGGTGAGAACGGTGTTGAAACTCTCCCTTTTGGACATTATAGAGTGCCCACAACACTCTAACTGATTGCTCAGTATGTCCCGTGACAATCATCCAACACCACTGATTTGACTGTTGTAAATATCATGAATATTATTAGATCTAAGCTAGCTTTAGAGCTTCATAGCGTGCCGCGTGTGAACTATGCCACTCGCAAATATGAACTGAAAAGTGAAAAAGACCTGCTTCAAGCCGACCTTATTGAGATGTCAAGTTTATCGCGTTTTAATAAGGGTTATAAATATATCTTAGCTGTTATTAATTGTTTTTCAAAATTTGCATATTGTGTACCATTAAAAGACAAGGCAAGCCAATCTGTATTTAACGCTCTCGAACCAATTATTTCTAAAAATAAGGGAGTTAAGCTGTTCCAAACAGATCAGGGAACAGAATTCTTTAATTCAAAAGTTGAAGCGTTATTAGATAGATATAGCATTAAACATTACCATGTTTTTAGTGATAAGAAAGCCTCCATAGTTGAAAGGTTTAATAGAACAATTAAAGCAAAAATTTATAGATATTTAACTGAACATGGAACCAAAAACTGGATATCGCAACTAGACAGTTTGGTTCGTGATTATAATGCAACAACGCATTCATCCATTAGAATGAAACCTAAGGATGTGAGGAAGAAAGATCGTAATCATGTTTTAATGTCATTGAATTCTGCATTCAATAGACGATATAAATTGAAAAATTCAAAACCGAAATTTAAGCTAGGAGATGTTGTACGAATCTCAAAGAAAAGGGTTCTTTTCGATAAATCTTATAACATAAACTGGAGCGCAGAGTATTTTGTAATTCATTCTATATTTCCTTCTCAACCTGTAACGTATAGCTTGCGAGATCTAAACGGAGAAGTAATTAGTGGTAGGTTTTATGCAGAAGAAATTAAAAAAACACAATTAAACAAAGAGAGACAAGTGTATTTGATTGAAAAATATTAAAACGTGATAAAAAAGGAATGTTAGTGAAATGGATTGGATTTTCAACGCCTAGTTATATTAGTAAAGATCAACTATTAGATGAAAAATAATCTATTGTAATATCTCATTGTAAATACATTCCATTCAGTGTAAATATGTCAAAGATTTGGTGTAAATATAATAGCTCTTTATCAAAAATGCTTTTCATTTCAATCTGAAGTTTCATTTTCGTAATTTGCTAAGGCTTAGATAGGGTCAAGCAACAGATGCATTCTCGTGAAGAGGGTGCGGGAAAGAGAGGGAACGATATGTTGAAGTGAGAAACTTCTATCAGTGGGAGAGCGAGCGAGCGGCTGTCGAGCGATGACCCATGTGGTGTCTAGCGCACACCCTCCTCCCTGATAACTTATCAGTTCCTTATCAGATCACATGCTGTACACGTGACTAACATGATTCCGATAGTAAATTTCGACAATGTTATAAGAGAGAAAGAAATGCCAACATGGTGTAAAAATGGTAAGTTGTTACCTCATAATGCAAGGATCCTTATAATAGGCTCTTCAGGCTGTGGCAAGACCAATTTGCTATTTAATTTAATTTTTTCAAAGAATGGCTTGAGATTTAAAACTATATACTTGCACACGAAGAGCGAGTATCAAGATAAGTACTTGTTTTTGAGAAAAGTCTTTTCAAAAATGAAGGATATTGAATTTCATATAAACAGCAATTCGGAATCTATTCCTCACCCGAACAAAATATCAGAATATTCTTTAGTAATATTCGACGACTTCCAACTTAATCATGTACCTCAAATAAGAGAATATTTTACTATGGGACGACATCGTAATATTGACACTGCATATTTAATTCAGAGTTATGGAGCTACACAGAAACATTTCACTAGGGACAATGCAAATATGATTATAATCTTCAAGATAGATTTATTGAGTCTGAAATTAATTCACAGAGATCATGTTGGAGGAGATATTTCTTATAAAGATTTCGTTAAACTTTGTCATAAAGTTTGGAATCGTAAACCTCATAATTTTGTAACTATTATGAGCGAGTGTGGAATTAATAGCGGCAAGTACCGAGATTCGCTCGATACGTTTCTTACCGTTCAGTAGAGATTAATTCTTTGTGCAGTCATGTTGTCTAAAACACGCAGCAGCAAAAAACTGAATAGAAAGAACGTTGGTTTAATCGAAAAGATTAAGAAATTGAGAAAAGTAATCAGAGACAAGCATAAAAGCTTAGTTAATTTTGAAAGACGATCGGAGGAATACAATAGGAAAACTCTATCACCATTGATAGAACCTATAATTGAATTGGGAAAAACCAAATCTAGTTTTCACTCTGGTGTAAAACCAAAAAAGGAAGAAGTAAAAGAGGAGAGTATGGAAATTGATGATAATGGGGAGGATGAGCAGAGTTATGAGAGTTCAACAGACAATTTTTTAAGCTCGACTAAATTTGAAAACAGTTTACTTGGTTCTAGCAGAAACGATGATGTGCTGTCACAATATCTAAAAACGTTTCATGCGGAAAAATTGAATAATTCAATCAGTTATGGAATTTCATATAATTCTAAAGATGACGTGTATTATATTGGAAATCAGCAAGTAATATTCGATAACGGTTATATAGATATTAATAATGAAAGATTTCGTTCAACACATGGTCTACTTAAGTTATTATTCAGTGCGAGACCAAACTCGAATCTTTATAATCAGAGAGATCTGGATAAGTATAAAAAAATCTTAACACTTACAGGCATACATTTAGATCGAAGAGGCTATGTTAAACGAAATCAGGGAATTAAATCGCAAATGATTCAAAAGTTATTTCCCAGTAAAAAAATTAGTAAAGAGAAGGGGTGGGGTTTATTGAAATTTGCAAAAAATAATTCTCATGATAGAATTTATCAATACTTTGATAATTTTGACGAATTAGTGGAAAGATTAAATTTACTCTATTCCTCAAAAGCTTCTGGCAACACTGGACATGATATTGAGATCGCGTCTATAATTGAAGAGCTAAAAGAAGCAAAACTAATTGTTTAGTGTTAAGATGACTCTACATCGATTCGGTCGAATTGATACAGCTAGTGCTAGCGGTGCTGTTGCTAATCTTACATGTGATATTGACTCGATAACACAGAAAATAATCGAATCGATAAATCAACAAGGAATCAGTGAAGCTGTGAAATTTTATTTAGATTCGCAAATAACCAAACTCGTTTCGGAAAATACAAAGAATATTGGAGTGAGCATAATTGAAAGAGAACATATTCTAAGTTCATTACAAAATTTCAGTGCTAATATCGATAAAGCTATTGCAGAGAGAACTCTAACTTTAGAATCTGCTCTAGGAGAAGTGAAAACTTTAACAGACAGCTTTTCATCTCAGTTGCTCAGTATTAACAACGATAAAGTTGATAAAGCTTATTTAGATGAGAAATTAAAAGCCATATCAGATAAAATTAAGAATTTGGAGGTGTTGGACAGAAACTATCTCAATACTAAATTAAAACAGCTTAGTACAGAAATTTTTACTAAAGTAAATGAAACACATACATCGTCAATTGATAAGCAATATTTGGAATCTGCTTTGCAGAAATTGACTAGTTCTTCATTAACAAAGGAAGAGTTTGAAAAACGATTATCTGAAATTGCGAGTGCAATAAAAGCTAATATTATGGAGGGTATTGAACAATTTATTACAAAAGATGCTATTGCTATTCTGATTAATCAAATTGCAGAAAAGTACGCAACTAAAAATGATATAGGAGATTTTATTAAGAAAAACGAGATGGGAGTTGCTGTGAAAAGCATTCGTGATGAAATAGCTGAGGCAATTAAAAATTCGGAAGAGGGCACTGTCATGAGACTGCAATGTTCGGCTCCATTCATAGATTATCTAAATTTATTCATCCACAGAGTGGCCCTGGACATCGTATCCTCATACGCCCGGGTTTCTTTTCATATGAACTGGATTGAAGCCAAACAACATAACCTTACAGAAAATCAGATAGTCGAAATTATTACAGAAAAAATGGACCTAGCACAGTACAAAGGGATCGTATTAGCGCCGAAAACATGAAATCTTGTAAACACTTGCGTGAGAGAGAGTGAACTATAATGAACACATGCTGCTTCAAATTTCAGTCTAGACATTTTTGACTATGATATAACGGTTTTTGCATAAATCTTGTAAAAGGATGACATATTATGAGAGAGAGTGAAGTATAATGAATTTAAACATGTGCTGCTTCAAATTTCAGTCTAGAAATTTTTGACTATGATTGATTGCATAAATCTTGTAAAAGGATGACACTTGTGTGAGAGAGTGAAGTATAATGAATTTAAACATGTGCTGCTTCAAATTTCAGTCTAGACATTTTTGACTATGATTGTTTGCATAAATCTTGTAGAAGGATGACATATTATGAGAGAGAGTGAACTATAATGAACTTTAACGGGTAAACACATGTCACAGATGATAAATCGACCTAGACATTTTTTCATGTAACGGAATGTAACGGTTTTCGGTGCAGGAGTTATCGGACTTAGAGGGGAACCTTGCAGAGAGCAGAGCGCACGTGTCTAGAGGAGGGAGACGCTCACGAGTGCACGCGCCACTTTATCGCCCGAACTGACAACATGAAAGATTTGACTGCACAAGTTTCAACGAGTTGTCTGTAGAAGCAAATCCTCTACTTGATTTGGGTTTTGAATTCTATTCTTATGATTGGTTTGTGCTAACAAAGGTAACATTTGCCGATAATGGTGAAATTCACCTTAAAATTATCAATGTTGATAGTGAAGGTCCACATACTATTGCATTGCCAAAAGAGTATTCACTAGTTTTAAACAAGCATAAGCTCAGAAGTTTTAATTCTCCCTCGTGGGAACTGAATGTTAGTGGAAATAGAATTTTCCTAAGAGAATTGCATAGTGAATGTAGAGCTTGATTTCCCCCAAGTGAAATAGGTCTGAGAATGTGTATTTTTGGATATGCTAGCTCATTCTAAATTTACTATAGATATTCTCGGAGAAACACTTTAACGCCTGCGGTTTGTACAACACATGAAAATTCAATATAAATTGATTGAGTTTTCTTAACTCTCAGGTGGAAAGCAAACCATTATTATTATTAAGCATTAGATGTAGAAATATGCATTCACTTTAATTTGACAGTATAGATGTAGAAATATGGATTCACTTTAATTTGTCAGTATAGCAAAAAGGATTCACTTTAATTTGACAGTATAGCATTAGATGTAGAAATATGGATTCACTTTAATCTGTCACCAAGGGAATTTTTCCCTCTCAAAGGGATTTTTTTCCCTCATCCAGCATTCACTTTAATCTGTCAGTATAGCATTAGATGTAGAAATATGGATTCACTTTAATCTGTCAGTATAGAGAGGGAATTTTTCCTCCTAGAAGGGAAATTATTTTTTCCCTCACCTGGGGAGGGGGAAGGGGAGAGAGAGAGATATCTTCCTCTCTTTTCACCCCCCTCACCTACACTGGTCAGGGGGAAGGGGAAATCTATTTTTAGAAAGAGAGAGAGAGAAAGATATATCTCTCTCTTTTCAACCCCCTCACCACCACTGGGCAGGGTGAAGGGGAAATCTATTTTTAGAACATGCCCCCACCCACCAGGTGGGGGGAAGGGGAGACGGGATGGTCGAGGGGGGAGAGGGGGGAGGGGGTTTTGGAGCAAAAAAGTGCGTTCAAAATCTTGAAATCCCTCTACTATTACTATCAATGGCGTACAATTAGAGTACAGCTCAGACGTGAAAAACTTGGAACTCACTATGACTAAGACCTTGGACTGGACAAACCATGTGACGTTGACATGCAATAGGGTGATTGCTGGGATCAAGACGTTGAAGAAGATTTCTGACATTATTCCTTTTTCAACAAAGGTTATGTTGGTGGAGACCTTGATTTTCCCGGTTTTCCACTATTGCGACATTGTAACTACTGACATGACTGTTCAACTACTACAGAGGATGCAGCGTGCGCATAACTACTGTGTCCGCTTCATCTTCAACCTCAGACGTGACGACCATGTGACTGAATACTTTGACCGACTTGAACTGATGAAGCTACATGAATGTAGGTCATTTCATGCGGTTCTCTTTCTGCATAAAGTGTTAAAAACTCAGACACCCAAGTACATAGCTGAAGACTTTCACTTCTTGTGTGACATTGGTTGGGGTGGTACCCGGCATGGTTCCCATTTACTGGCTGTCCCAATTCATAGGACAGTCATGTTCAACAAGTCCTTTCTTGTGACGGCTTGTGGATTGTGGAACACATTGCCTGTTGAGCTGAGGCTAATTGAGGAACCTCGTCGGTTTGGCGCGGCTGTTTTCAGGTGGATCAGGGGTGGTGTGGGTGGCTGGACCTAGCAAATGGTTTATTGGTCAGTTTCTCTTTCTTTCTTCTTTTTCCCAAAACAATTCGATATTTATTATTTCTCTTTCTTCCTCTTCTTCTTCTTCTTCTTCTTCTCCTCCTCCTTCTTCTTTTTCTTCTTATTCTTATTTTGTTACATTGTATTATTTTTCAGTTTTTATTCTTTAATTTCTATTCATATCTCAATTATAATTTAGGTTTCGTTATTTTTTTTCTCCATTGATTATTATTTTTGTATTTTAATAATATTTATTCACCTTGTTTGTAATATTGTATATATTTTTTTCTGAATTTGATTTGTTTAATCTAGTAATTATTTAGTGTTGTATTGGAGGGTTGAGTGTAAGAGAGGGCCGGCTGCGCCCTAACTCCGCCCTCCTAGATAAAAATAAAGGCAGCTATTCTATTCTATTCTATTCTATTCTATCTGAGACAGCTGGTGACAGGACAATAGCGCTGCAAACACACGAAGTCTGCTATCTCTTCATAGTGAAAGATTTAATAGAAACAACAGTTGCCAACAGTTCGCAATTGAATAATCTTATTCTCTCGCATTTCGAGCTTATTTTCAATTTTAGGTGAAAATGTTACAGAACATAAATTGTAGAGATTTTCATCCTAAATCTTTTCCACTTAATTTTTTTCAATTAAATTGTATCTGAAGACTGATAATTGAGAATTTAAAATCAAACTTTGCATAGATGGTTCGGTGTTCCTGAAATTTTTACAGATATGGGACTTGTGACAGTCGATAGAGCTTATCAATGCATTTTTTAGGTATGAATTTGATCAAAATCGTTGGAGCCGTTTTCGAGAAAATCGCGAAAAACCCTGTTTTTGACAACATTTTCGCCATTTCAGCCAACATTTTCAACTTCATCAGATCGAAATTGTTCGTGTCGGATACTTATATCGTAAGGACCTTATGTTCCAAATTTCAAGTCATTCCGTTAATTGGGAGATGATATATCGTGTACACAGACGCACATCGCACATACACTCATACACACACACCCACACGTACAGACCAATAGGTACCCAGAAACAACTTTTTTGGACTCAGGGGACCTTCAAATGTATAGGAATTTAGAAATTGGGGTACCTTATTTTTTTCAGAAAGCAATACTTTCCTTACGTATGGTAATAGGGCAAGGAAAGTAATAAAAATCGAACCTCAAATTTTGACGTTCAATAACTTTTTCATGTGTGCAACGAATTTGATGATTTTTCTCTATTTGTGTTCGTTATGTTCAGGACCAGGTTTATGGCCTATCAAATTTATAATCCGACTTCAGGAATCTTCCCTATGGTCCTTCAAAGTTTACATGCAATCCTTATGGGAGAAGATTTGTGAGCTGGCCACACACAGCAATAAAAATCAGCTGGTATAATCATTGTGTCATCCAACAGCTGTCAGTAGATAGTAGACAAGTGGGTGTGCTGCTCCATAACCGCTCATGTATTCTATTCTAAACGCCCTGACTAAAAACAAAATGACTGGGTGTATAACCAACCAGAAATGCGTCCTCAGGTTGAAGAAACTGCTTTGTTTCGAATAATTGTGCTGTCTTCGGTGTTTAGGATTAATTGATTTTTAGTAAATTATTTAGTTACAGAATTATTACATATTTCAGTTATTAGTCACATATATTCAGTTACTTATTCAGACTGATTATGAATTAATTTTTCTCAATTTTTCTTCTACTGATTTTCAAAAATTTAAATTTTTAATAATGCCACGGCACGAACGATGTCCAAACTTGGGTCGTAGTACTTGAAATGCTGTAAATTTAGAATATGCACGGGAAAATCAGCAGCAATGAGATATACTAATTCAATTCCCTGCAAGCTGCATTCCCTATTGAGCCCGAGGCTAAGTCGACAATCGAGTACAGTTCCCTGTCAATTGTTGCTATTGGCACAATGAACATTGTGTGTCAATATTATTTTTGCATAAAAATGAAGCACCCGGATTGTGTTGCACCAGTGATCAAGTCAAATTGTTCCAATTCACTCCACCACCAGAACCACTTCATTCATTGGTTACCGGAAATGAAGAAGACTCCAAACAGTTTTTGAAAAATATCCAGCAATACAACAATTGCTTTCATATGACATCATTTGGGGCAAAAACAAATTTCTCAGGATAGATTCATGCCCACTTTCAAAATTAAGGGACGAATTTATCACCGAACTGGTTCCTCATTGCCAATGACAGATAGTGACTACTAATTTTTTCAGATTTATTTTATGGGCGATTCAGAAAGACGAGTCAATTAGCGTTGTGCACAAAAAACTTCAGTAAAAAGGCCAATTGGTGAACAACAAGAAATATTTTTCCAACACAATGCATTGATTGCATTATTCAAGACTGCATTAGACTGCATGCCATCTGATAACCATAAAATTGTCATAAGAGCTGATAAGACACCTGCCGGACAACACCCAAAACCTTCCAATGTACCTAAAACTGACGAAGTGTGTGTTAGTGCTTCCATTCAAACCAATAAGCAAGAAGCAAGTGGATGCTCAGGTGTGCATCCAGCTAAAGTTTGTCATGAGATGCATTAACTATTTGGCGGTACGAAGTTCGACAGGCCAGCTGGTAGACAATAGAGCACATCACTTCTGTATCACAATATTTGATACAAAACTCTTATATTCGAATAACTTATGATGATGAGGTGTACAAAGTCATCTCCAATGAAATAAAAAGTGAAGGTTTCAATATTATCAATCACAATGTTTGAAGTACCAAATTTTTTATTTAGTAGTGTAAAAAAGGAGTTAATTTACTTTGTATCATCATAGTAGGTCGAAATGATATGCTGCAGATTACAGACTATGGATGCAATTTTTTCTGTATCACAAGATCTGATACAAAACTTTCATACTCAGATAACTTTTAATGGGGAGGGGTACAAAAGCTTTTCTTGGTGGTACAAAAATAGAACAAAAATATGGTTTGAACGGATTTCAGTTTTGTTGATGATGTCGGGAGAGTCTCCACTTGCTCCCGGTCTTTGAATTTGCTATTATCTCGGTTTGAGAAGTGGTACAAAATTATTTCTTGGTGGGACAAAACGGTACAAAAATGGTGAAAAAATATGGCATAATTGTGTCATGATGTATATCATAACTAGTGAGGGAAATTTACTTTAGAGCTAGTTTGAAAGACGCTCGGTAATCTCATCATATGATCTCGTTGTACAACAAGCAAGACAGCCACTGAGCTCTTGCTTAACTATGCTGCGCATCCTCACCCCCTCTCACTCGGCTGCCGAGGGAGGCTCGCCTAGAGGCAATAAAGATCAGTCTAGCACAGACAGTCGGTCGAGAACTAGTGAAGGAAGCAGGGCGCGGCTAGTTAGTGAGTACAACTCGTGACCAGAGTATACTCCAACTCCTTCAACTACTTCGAATTGTGTCTTCTGTTAACTGGTGTTAATAGAAGACGCTGGAAGCTCCAAGATACAACACTTGCAGCAGGTGAGTATTGTGCGACCACTTTGGCGACTTTTAGCAGCCACCTTGCCTGATTCGACCAGTGGTGAGAAGTCAGGTTTCATTTAAAACCTGACTAGACCCAGGGAGATCACAAAGAGGACCTGGAACCGTAAGAGGACCTCGAGTACGCCTTTCAAGACCCCCAAACACGATCCCGGCTGCAGGAAATAGCCGGTGCCCGAGGCTAGGGACCCGGTGATCAGCAGTGACGCCCGGTGCAAGGGCTCCCATACCTTTCTAGTTCCAACTGGAAAAGCAAGAACACCTCGAGTAAGGTTCGAGAACGCCTCTCTCGACCCCGAGACACCAATCCTGACAGCAGGAAATAGCCGGTAACCGAGGATAGGGACCCGGTGAACAGCAGTGACACCTGGTGCAAGGGCTCTCCTTCTTTGCTAGTTCCAACTGGAAAAGCAAGAGGAACTCGAGTAAGGCATGGAACGCCTTTCTCGGCCCCGAGACGCAGGAAACGCCAAGTACCCGAGGTGAGGGACCCGGTGACCAGCCGCGACGCCCAGTTCCGAGGCTCTTCTACCTCGCTAGTTCCAACTAGAATAGCAAGAAGACACCTAGTGACAATCGAGAACATTTCTCCCGTACCAGAGACCATACTCACAGAAGACACCAGATCGTCTCTACTCCTATCACTCTCCGCTCAATCCTGTTAGGCAGTGCGAAAGCACGGCCCCTCTTTCCTAAAAGAGGGAATCACTAGTCTAGCCGGCCCAGCGTGACACTGGGCATTCTGGTAGAAGAAGGTGTGGGCAAAAATCTACTCAGAATTGAATTCCAATTTGGCGATGGCAAATAGGAAGTGTCCAAACGCTCCCCTACCTTAAATTTGCAAATATCTCGTTTTGGGAGGTAATACAAAATGTTTTTCGGTTGTACAAAAAGGAACAAGAGAGGTACAAAAATATGGCATAATTTTTTTTAATTTGGCGATGGCGGGGAGGGAGTTTCCATTTGCTCCCCGACCTTTAATTTGCAAATATCTTGGTTTGGGAGGTGATATAAAATTTATTCTTGGTGGTAGAAAAAGGTACAAAAATATGGCATAATTGAATTTCAGTCCAGTATTGACGGAGAGGGAGTGTCCACTTGCTCCCCGACCGCAAATTTGCAAATATCTCTGTTTGGGAGGTGGTAAAAAAATTTTCTCTTGATGGTACAAAAACGTACAAAAATAATTAAGAATATGGCATAATTGAAATCTAATTTGGCGATGGTGGGGAGGAAGTGTCCACTTGCTCCCAACCCTTATATTTGCTATCATCTCGGTTCGGGATGTGGTACAAATTTTTTTCTTGAGGGTACAAAAAGGTACAAAAATGAAACAAAAATATGGCATAATTGATTTTTTATTCGGCGATGGCCAGGACTGAGTGTCCACTCGCTCCCCGACCTTAAATTTGGAAATATCTCGGTTTGGGAGGTTGAACAAAATTTTTTCTCGGTGGTACAGAAAGGTACAAAATATATACAAGAATATGATATACAAGAATTGTATTTTTGTTTATGGCGGGGAGGTTGTGTCCATTTGATCCCCAACCTTCAATTTGCAAATATCCCGGTTTGGGAGGTGACTCGAAATTTTTTCTTGAAGGTACGAAAAGGTACAAAAATGATACAAAGATATAGCATAATTGAATTTCAGTTCAGTTATGGCGGGTAGGGAATGTCCACTTGCTCCCTGACCTCAAATTAGCAAATATCTCCATTTGGGAGGTGGTAAAGAATTTTTTCTTGATGGTACAAAAAGGTACAAGGATGGTAAACAATATTGCTTAATTGAATTCCAATTTGGCGATGGCGGAGAGGGAGTGTCTACTTGCTCCCCGACCTTAAATTTGCAAATATCTTGGTTCGGAGGTGGTAGAAAGTTATTTCTTGGTGATACAAAAAGGTACAAAAATGATACAAAGATATGGCCTAATTGAAATTTAGTTTGGTGATGGTGGGGAGGAAGTGTCCACTTGCTCCCCGATATCAAATTTGCAAATATCTCGGTTTGGAAGGTGGTACAATATTTTTTCTAGGTGGTACAAATACATAATTATACAAAAAGGATACAAAGATATAGCATAATTGAATTGTAGTTTGGCGATGGCAGAGAGGGAGTGTCCACTTGCTCCCCGACCTTAAATTTGCAAATATCTCGGTTTGGGAGGTTGATCAAAAATTTTTCTCTGTGCTGTCAGTTGAAGTGAAACTCGCATGGTTGTTCCTTTATCGTCTGCGATTGTACACAGAAATATTTGACATTTCTCACGAATTCTGACAACCTCTGTCCTCATTCGCGATTACAATTTCAATTATCGTCCGCTGATAAATTTAGGAATTCAGCCAAGCACATGTTATAAGGCAATAACTTACAGAAATGTATGGACGAGGGCATTTGGCTTGAAATTGTGTTGTTTTCTGACCGCCATTGGAGGGGATTTAGTTTGGGTGTGGGGGTCATGTTTTCAGCGAAGAATGGGTATGATGTATAAAAGAGGGAAGGAGAGATGTTTCCAGGAAAGGGGTAGGTTCTGAGAGAGAAGAGGTGGCTTTGTGAGAGTCAGAGGTGGAGATAGGTAGATAGAGATAATTGAGAGAGAGAGAGAGAAGAAAGGAAGAGAAGGAGGCGACAGTGTCAGAGAAAGAGAGAGATGGAGAAAAATAGAGATAGAGAGATAAAACTCAGATAGAGAGAGAAAGAGAGATAGATAGATTGATAGATTGATAGATTGATAGATAGATAAATGCTATTTTCACTTTACAATATCAAAAGTGATGTGGGTGAAATAAGAGAGAGAGAAAACATGTATGTGGAGAAGAGAGAGTGAGTGTGGAAGAGAATAAAGGAGAAGGTAGAAGTGAGGTGATTTCGTGGTTCGAAATTTGGTGCCGCTTGCCTAAAGTGAGAGAATGCAGAGCTAATGAATGTGTTGTCTGGCTCACAATACTAATAAGTGATCCTATTGTTTGTTGGATGGCTGGGAGGAGAGAGGAGTTGGTGAAGGAGATGGAATATGAGTAGAAGAAGGAGGAGGAGGAGGAGAAGGAGGAGAAGGAGGAGGAGGAGGAGGAGGAGGAGGAGGAGGAGGAGGAGGAGGCGGAGGATAAGGTGGAAGGAAAATTGTTGAGGGCGGTTGTAGATGGTGAGAAGGGAAGTGTTAGAGAGGATAAGGTAGAAGGAAAGTGTTATAGAAGAATGGTGAGGTAGTGGCATTCTGAATAAGGAGGCTTATAACGGATGGACTAGAAAGCAATCTGGTATCAGTTGAAAGTGACTTCCCTAAATTTCCTTAATTACTCCTTCTCGGTTGAATCTCCTCTTACAGGAAGGGAAATGACAAAACAGGAAAATGTTCTGAACAGGTCTTCAATATCGATACTTGATAGAGAACAGGCCGGAAATCTATCATAATAATTATTTTCCAGAATCTGAATCAGAAGTTTTCACAATCAATTCTGAGCTCAACTACTGAGTAGGCCTATGTTTGTGCAACACATCGATTATACAAATTGTACAAACTTAGCTCAATGACGAGGAAGAAGTCCTTATAAATAATTCATGAATATGAGTCATAAATAAGTAGTCACCAATATAAAACATGCCCCAATAATGGATACAGTAGGCTACTGTATGTGGATTATCTTTATGACTGTAATATAAATCGAGTCTGAATAAACACTCAACTATTGGTCTTCTTCTTTGGCTGTGCATCATCCCATTTAAATGGGATCACCATTTTAATTAGTAGTATACTAAAATTCTGTCAAGTTGTACATTAATGAATCACACAGATCTACCTTGAAATGAGTTACTAACTTTGATGTGTTCTTGGAAGGCTCAGCACATTAGAATTGAAATGATCATAGGTAGCAACCATGTGTCAAGTAGAATACAGAATTACCACATCACCAATATATTAATTAGAGTATCACCAACATGCATATACACTAAATTATACATTATATACTGTATAACTCAGGTGAATAATAATTGAGTACACATACAGAGTATAGGGCATGAAGCTTGGGAAAGTTTTCATAGTGAGTTGGTGAAGTAAAGAGAGAAAAAGGAAATGGGAAATTAGAATGGAAGAGAAAAGAGAAAGAAGAGAAGAAGGAGGGGCGTTAAGAGGACCATAATAGTGTAATATTATAATGCTTGTATAAACGGTCCAAAACACACAATGTTTAATAGGTGGGAGGGTAGAAGATGTTTCTGACGATGGAGAGGGGTATGAAGGAATGAGAAACTACTTGCTGTGACGGCTTCAGGTGGATATGGATTGCATTACGAAGCACCATGTGAAAAATATATTCTGTGTAGGAGGTGGAGGAGGAGAATACGAAGAAAAAGAAGTGATAAAGGGAGAAGGAAGGAGTTGAGCCTGAGAGGAAAGTATGATAGGAAATGAGAGGACAAAAAGTAAGAACAACAAGAATATGAAGAAAAATGATATGTTGAACAAAAAGACAGAAAAGAGAGGAGATGGTTCAGAAAAGAAATGGATAGAATGAGGGAGGGCAGCTTTGAGAGGTGATAAAAATACAATAAAGTTCTCGTAATAGTATCGGATAGGGAGAATAGACTGCTGAAGGAGAAATCATTGGGAAATAAGAATTATAAGGACACTTGATAATGGAATCAATAGTCTACCCAAAAACCGGGTATCACCAAACCAGGTACCCAAAGAGTGTGACATCGAAATAATGAAATGATACTACCATAGAATAAACAATCGGGATTGAGTTCTGAAGAATCTAGATCGTCTATTATCTATTTCTTTTTGTTTGTTCAATTGATTCGATTTATAGTGACTTTATTCATAATCTTTTCCAATTTCTAAAGTTATCCGATTCTTTATAATAGAAAGGATCATAAGATCAATGGAGAATTGAGGAGATAGCAAACAATTGGAATAAATGATAAAGAAAAAAAAGTACAAAAAAAAATACATTACATGTATTATTGCGCTTAATAAAACTAAATCCCATTCCCTTTATCTTTTTGTTTTGTTTTTTATATTTTGTTTATGCTCATTGATACAATAAATATTTTTGTGCTTTCTTTTTGTTTTCATTTACTTGGCATGCTTAGCTTACTAAACCCTCTGATCCTAGCCTTAGTGAATGCTGCCTAGACGCAACTAATTTGCCACAAGGTGTCTGGCAAATTTACAAATACACGGCGGATTACTAAGGTCGCCGAATAGCAAATGTCAAAGTACCTTACCTCAAACATTATTATTATTATATTATTATCATATTAATAAATAACTGCAACCAGACTTTTATTTTCATTCGGCTGTTAATAATCATAGCCTTGAGAGCCGTTATTATCTAATCTCTAGACAATTGATACCGTAACTGGTGATAACAATTTCCAGCTTCTTGTGCTTCTTTTAATATTAGTTTTTGGGGAATTCCCAAAATATATTGCTACAATGAATACATGAATAAAGAACTCTAATCCAATCTAATCATTCTCTCTCTCCATTCACTTGATTTTAATTACTTTATGAGCCAGTTCATATTGTAACATAAATAAATAAAGAACTCTAATCCAATCTAATCTATCCTTAGTCATTGACAAATTATTTAAATTATCAACCAACTATATTCTTCACCGAATAAGTTGGATAAATCGGCGGTATACAGCATTGATTATTAAATCTTTGGAAATATTATGTTCTCAAGATTTACTTGAATTATTCAGAATCATCGCATCCGATTTGGAAGAGCACAAGGGTCATAGTATTAAGTTGCAGCAGCAATATAAATTAATATAATTTATAAGGTATTCTGATAGAGTGTCGCCTTTGATTCCGCTCGGTATCGTCTAACACTGCTGACCCCTTTGTCAGATGGTGGCGAGTGGCATTGATGTCGATACCATATTGTCTAGTACAAAAATCATAACCCTTATATCTATCTACATCTTCTGCATCTATATTTGTGGAGTCGACCAGATCAGTCATATGAACTGTAAACTGATAGAGCAGCCATCGTTTGCAGCCGTTGAAAGCAGAGAATTATTTGAGCTCCTTGAAGAGCTGGTAAGAAATTAGTGGCATTTCTCTTTCAGGAGTCATAAAAATAATAATATTTTTCAAAAATCTTTTGCTCTACCGACTGCTGCCAGCAGGGCATATGCGACGCCAAAAATAACGTCACATCATGTGTATACTTCTCATCTACAATATTTACTGGCTTATTATAGTAATATTCGCATTGAATGACGGCATTGATAATTTAATTATTCAACGAATCCCACAAAATATAAAAAAATAATCAATGAGAATAGAAAATAAATGCAATTATGATAACGATAATACATAATATTGTGATGTTACTTCATAAATCGGCGGTGTTTCAACATATAATATTGTCGGTTATTTGAGAACGGTATAAAATAATATCCTTTCCGTTCAACACACGACCAGGAAGACTCGGAAGAGGAGAGTCGAGAGGGAGAGACCGGGAAGACAGAGAGAGAGAGATGATGAGAGTAGGTAGAAACGAGGAAAAATTGAATAGGCGAAGAAGGTGAAGAAAAAGTGAAATGATGATGATAAGAGCAAATGGGAAAGGAATGAGACGGATCAAATTGAAGAAGTCAAGAATATGAAATGGAAAAGGATGAGAGAAGGAGGAAGATGAGGAAAATGTGAGACGAAGAAGAAGAAGACAAAGAAAAAGAAGAAGGAGAAGAAGAAGAAGAAGAAGACAAAGAAAAATAAGAAGAAGGAGAAGAAGAAGAAGACTAGTACAACAAACTCACCGTCGCTGTGTGTATTATCCATCTTACAGAGAGGATTAGCTAGCCTGAGTAATAAGTAAGAGAGGAGGCAAGTTAATGCAGTATTTCAGGCTGGGGCAATAAACTAGGCTTAATCCTAGCCTTAAGTTGAGAGCGCCATGATCAATAGGCTATTACCTTTTCAAGGCATGCACTAACTAAAACTAATCCAATATTCAAAATTCGATTTGCTCAGACTATTAGATGTGATGACTGTTGTAAGATGGGCTGATTAAAAAGAGTGAGGAGGATTGATTGAAATTTGAGTGATAATGAATTTCTAAGCTGGTAAATTCTGTTTATCTGCTTTTCAAGTTTCAACTTCATAGTCCAGGCAACGAATGCTCTAATAAAGGTAAAGAGAGAAAAGTTTGGAACACAATTTTCAACTCCACAGCTCTTTTAAGGATAGTTAGAGGATTAACATATCAAAAGTCCTCACCCCCCCCCTGTGCTAAATGGGTGGGGGTGGTTTGAAAGTACCATTTTCTCATTTTTCGCATATATCTCGGGAACTATGCATCTTATGAACATTTATATCTCCTAATACATTGAAGCTTACAAAATTACCAACAAGTTTTGTCCTCTACATTTTTCCCATATCTCTCATAGTTTCTGAGATATCCGCCTTTGAATGTGAGACATTTTTTGAAAAAACACTTCTGCCTTCAAGTTTTTCATCTTTTCGGCCTTATAATTTTTGAACAATTGAAGAAAAAAATCTGTGCTGATTATGAGCTGATAGAGCATCAAATTATCTTCAATTTGATGTACATTTTCACTTTTTACGCATTTCCCTACGACTGTTGAAGCAATTTTAGTGTAGAGAGTGAAATTTTCTGTTCAGCAACAATAGATCAGTTGACAATGAAATTTGAAGGGAATGTTTGTAACACAATAACAGCTTTGTTGATACTAGTTTGAAGGTGAGCATATCAAAAGTCCCAACCCTTACATCATGTGCTGAAGGGATGAGGGTGGTTTGAAAGTTACGTTTTCCACTTATTACTTACATGCTCATATCTCGGAAACAATGGGTTATATAGACATAATCAACTACGTAAAAATGAAGCTTAATAGATTTCCTACAAGTTTTCACTGATAGAGGTTTTCGATAAATCCTATACTTTTCGAGATATTTATGTTCTAAAGTGATGCATTTTCGATAAACCAGTTTTTTCCCATTTTTTCGCTCTTTCAAGACTTATAACTTTTCAACAATTGATAGAAAATGAATGTGCTAAATACAAGATTGTAGAGCATTCAATTATCTTTCATTTCATGTATAATTCTACTATTTGACGCAATCCCATACGACTGCTGCAGCAGTTTTAGTTTTGAGTGTCAAATCTTAAAATTTGCAACAAGTGAATTTTTCCGAATATTACACTATTCTGTCATCATAAATTGGCAGTGCGCTTCGGTACGAACATTCATATTGAGCACCTATCGGAACGTCTGCCGGACTAAACACAGGGGTTGTTTCTAAACTTCCTACCAAACAAAGATACTCAAAACTGAAACTGGTGCAGCAGTCATATGGGAATGCGTGAAATAGTCGGAATATACATGAAATGAAAGATAATTAAATGCTTTACAATCTCGTAATTAGCACATTCTTGTTTCATCAATTGCTGAAAAGTTATAAGACTTGGAAGAGCGGAAAAATGGAAGAAAATCTGGTTTTTCGAAAATGCATCACTTTAGAACATAAATAATTCCCAACAGTCGTATGGGATTGTGTCAAATAGTACAATTATACATGAAATGGAAGATAATTAAATGCTTGACCAATAGTTATCAAAAGGACTCTAAATGTCTGACCAATGTAAAATTTTCCACAATTTATTACTACATTCCAGTTTACAAACGCTTGATTTTGCACCGGCAACATTGCTTTGCATTGTTTTAAACGAACGGCAACCCACTATACCCGTCCGTCACCGGCCACGACCGTGTCCGTCAGTCACCGTCGGCCACCATTGCTGTTTGGGGCATTCTTGCCGGATAGCCGGTCAGTTTTTTATCATTCTTCCAGTCGACATTCAACTATCAGTGAAGTCACATAGCCAGTGTTTTGTTGTAGTGCGCCTTTGTTCTGTGGGCGATGAGTACGGACGAAACGTTGATAGAGGCTATTAGGGAGTATCCCTTCCTGTATAATACTAGTGATAATAGTTATCACGACAAATGTAAATGGAATCGCTAAAAAAATCAAATGAAAAAGTAACATGACATTTATAAATTTACTTACTTCAGTGTCAAGGCCAGCCGCTCCTCAGGCCCAATGACCTCATGGAAGTTACTTTGTTTCACTGGGAATTTCAGTAACTCGAGCAATTCGTAGAACTTCTTTGGAGTCATGCGGAAATATAAAAAGAACTTAGCATCGTCTTTTTTCAAGTCGTCAAACAAATGATGAAATTCACCATATTCGTTTCTTCTTCTGAAGATTTCATGACGGTGACTGCATAGTGGGTTCCCTGCTTATTATAATAACACATCCTAACTCTGTACCTACTCTATATAGAACCACTAAGATAATATAGGCTGCGAAGATAAATTAATTAATATATTGTGTAACTGAGTGTGGGAGGAGATTTAGGGTGAGATTCACTATAAACTATCAGCATACCAAATGCTGCACATCTAACTAATGCTGTCATTATGAAGTGAATCACAGGGAAGAAGATTTGCGATTAAAGCCTTGCCTACCTTCACAGGCAAGGCAAGAACAATAGTTTGACATATGATTTATAATGTTTTCGGTGTGGGCCAATCCCTTGATGGGAATTTCGAGCCATCGATTAAGGAAGGAGGCTGTAAGATAAGAAGAGGAGAGATGATAAAGAAAAGGGAGGATAAGAAAGCTGATAAGAAGAGAGGGTTGAGGTGGGATGGAAGGATGGGATGGTGGATGAAGAGAATGAGGAGAGGAAGATGATTTTAACAAGGTAGGTGGGATATTAGTCCAGTCAAGGAAAGGTTATAGAGGGAAAAGTTGGGAAGACAATTTTTGACCCCGCAGTTCTGTTTAGGGTAGTAAGGAGGTAAACATATTAAAAGTCCCCACCCCAACCCCCTGTGCTAAGGGGATGGGAGTGGTTTAAAGGTACCGATTTTTGGTATCCCTCATAAAACTCAAAAACTATGTATCTTAAGGACTTGACTGTCATATAACAAATTGAAGCTTACATAAATTCCTATAATATCCATCCTACAACTTTCTTTGTATCTCCTCTAGTTTTCGAGATGGAATTCTCTTTGAAATAATGTATTATTTCACTATCCCAAGTATTCCTTCCATTGTTATAGCAGCTTCAATGTAAGGGGTGAAATTTTCATTGATTGATCGTTTGACAATGACATTTGAAGGCGGTGTCTGTGACACAATTTTTGACTTTGCAGCTCAATTTGGACTAGTTAGTAGGTGAATATATCAAAAGTGTGCATCTTTATCACCTCTGTTGAAGTTGTGAAACCGCTGAGTTCACACTTGTTGCAGCAATGAAAATTTCACTCCCTACATTGAAGCTGCTATAACAATGGAAGGAATACTTGGAATAGTGACATAATACATCATTCCAAAGAGAATTCAATGCCCTACAATCCTAAGATAAGCATAAGCTCTTATGATGCATTGTTGGAGACAATTATAAGCCCTGAAAGAGCAAAACATTGTATAAAAACCAGTTATTTCAACAATTTTACACATTCAAGAGCGGATATCTCGGGAACTGTTGCGAATATCACAGAATTTTACCGAACAAGAAGTGTAGAGAATTTATCAAGCTTTTTTTTGAATAGTTAATTATGTCGGTTGAACGCATTGTTCTCAAGATATGAGCGTGGATGCAAAACGCTGAAAAATGCAACTTTTCAACCACCCTCATCTCCTTAGCACATGAGTTAGGAATGGGGACTTTTGATATGTTCTCCTCCCAACTAGTCTCAACAAAGCTGCAAAATCAAAAATTGTGTTTGAAACATTCCCTCCAAATTCCTCTGTCAATTTATTGGTCTATTGCTGCTGAAAAAGGTGTAGGGAAATTCGTAAAAGTATGAAATTATACATCAAATTGAAGAGCATTAAATGATCTATAAGCTTATAATCAGCATGGATTTTTCATATCGATTTTTGAAAAGTTATAAGACCAAAAATAGAAAAAAATTGATGGCAAACGTTTTTTTTTCAAAAATGTCCCACCTTCAAGAGCGGATATCTCGAAAACTAGAGGAGAAAGTTGTAGGATAAATTAATATTGTAGGAAATTATGTAAGCTTCAATTTGTTATATGACAGTCAAGTCCTTGAGATACATAGTTTTTGAGTTTTATGAGGGAAACCCGAAATCGGTACCTTTAAACCACCCCCACCCCATCAGCACAGGCGGTAGGGGTGGGTACTTTTGATATGTTCACCTCCTTACTACCCTAAACAGAATTACGGAGTCAAAAATTGTATTCCCAACTTTTCCCTCTATACACTTTTTTACTTTTTTGAGCATTCATTGCCTGTATTATATACAGGATTGAGAATATGAGACATGAGAAGAAAAGGTTGAAACCTGGAGTATCATGAGAGAGAGTAAGTTGAGGTGGAGGATCATGATGGATAAGTGAGAGAGGATAAAAAGTGAGTTGAGTAGAAGAGATGGAAAATGATGGGAAGAGAATGCCAAAGCACTGTGAGTAGAACAAAAGATGAGGAGAAAGAAGAAGAAGAAGAAGAAGAAGAAAAAAAAGGAAGAAAAAGAAGGTGAAGAAGAGAATACAAAAAATATCAAATGGCTAGAAGGTATGGGAGAGAGGATAAGAAAGGGAATAGAGAGAGTGTACAAAATGAAGGGCAGATGGAACGGATGATGATGAAGAATAAAAAGGAGGAGAATGAGCAGAAGAGAGCAATGTTAGAGGAGGATGAGTACATGAAGGATGAAGTGTCGGTTGCACAAAAGCTGCTTAAATTTTAACCGTGATTAATTTCAAGGCCTTTTCTACAGACAACTTCTCTGATTGGCTCCTCTGTAATTAATCACGATTAAAATTTAACCGGCTTCTTTGCTACCGTCACAAAGTGTTATAAAAACGCTGAGTGGAGCGTATGATGGAGAATGAGAAAAATAGGAGGAAGATTAAGCGAGGAAAGGGATAAGAGGAGAACTATTGGTGAGAACGGGTGCTGATGATGAAGAGAGATATTGATAGGAGGAGGGTGATAGGAGTGGACAGGTAACAATAAATCACAATGAAGGGTTAGAAGTGTATGTGAGGGGAATATGAAGAGAATGGAAAGCAAAGGCAAGTAGAAGGAATATTGAGAATTGAGAAAAATGAGTAAAACATTGAAAATTTAGAAAAATGAAGAATGAGAAAAGAAATGGGAATTGAGAAGAGTTAGAGGAGAGTAACAAGACTCACTTTCACTTTTTCACTTTTCCCCAATCTATTAGAAGGAAACTTTTCAGAGAATAAGAATTAAACGGAAACAGAGGGTGAGCAGTACGGACAATGACGTATGAAAGATAGGATTTGCAAAATGGATGCAGAATAACAAAAAATAGTGATAACACGATGAAGGATCTAGGGAGTGGATGGGATTGATTGTTAAGAAATGTTGAGATTGTCAAGGAGATTGATAAGAAAAATATGGAGTAGCCAAAGCCAAAGATGAAAGAGGGTTGGTGGAAGAAATGATAAATGACAGATTAAATAACAAGACGTAATGAGAAGGATAGGAAGGAGCCAAAGCCGAAAAGAGAGGTTGATCTAAGTGATGATAAAGGATGAGTGTTGAAGAAAGGAGATAGAGAAGGAGAAGGGATGACTGTACTAATCACCGCGAGTAATGATCTAACCACGCCTTCAGCCAAAGTAAACGATCCGTGATCAGTTTTGTTGATTTGTTTTCTCCCCACCACAGAAAGTTATGCCATAACAAGGTTGTTTACCACAGAACCATAACATCTAACATCTTACTGCTTTGGTTAGGGTAAGAACAGACCGGTCAGGTCGATATGTAGATTTCCGCTTTCCTAGCGTTTTTGTTTAGATGAAGCTAAAGATATGAAGAGAGATAAAGATATAATTGACCGAGCGAAGTGAGGTCTAAGATTCAAGTCGACGGTTTTGCATTTCTCTTTATGTTCCGCATTTACGGCGAAACGCAGCAATAGGTTTTCATGGAATTTGACAAGTATGTTCCATTTTGAATTTCGCTTCGACGTATTATAAGGTTTCTTGAAATTTTGCATTTTTAGGATAATATGAAAGGAGAAGAAGTCTCCTTCGAACGCCAATATTTCCGTAAAAATCAGACTATAGAGTTATTTATAATGAATCAGCTGTCGAGTGGATTATTAATTGCATGCAATGACGCATGCGATTGATATCTCAATGTAACTTAGTACAAAAATCAGCTGTCGTGTGGACTATTGATTGCATGCAATGACGCATGCAATAATAACTGAACGTATAGTGTGGGTCCTGTAGCTTTTCCTATCGGCGAAGAGCAACTAGGCTACAATACTACCCCTTCAAAAACATCGAGCATCTGTAGGGAGCTTCCTGCATCTAGGGCTGTAGGTACTCTGGAGCGAATGTTTTTTTTTTAAGTAGGATATAACCCCGCGAACCATACCTTGCCTATAATTATATAGTTTCAAAGTCACGGAGGCAAAGCTACGGGACGCGTACTATAAACATAGTATTTTCTCTCGACCTTTCTCTGCTTTCAAGTCGTGCTAACCTATTGCCGGTACCCTATGTCTTGAAGGAGATTAGATTTTGATGTTAAAATTTTTTTTATACACCAGCCGTTCGCCGTTCTCACACCGATATCTTGCCGACACGACATACAGATAGGATTTACTTTGATAGACAGTATAAGAGGAGGCTGTGGTTTAAAACTACACGAGGTCTACTGCTTACAGTACTACTAGTATCAATGACTGTAGATGTTTTTATCATTACACAGCTGTTCATTGGCATCGATCTTCACCGCGACTTACACGTTCGTATCGCAACTTCAAGCAAGTTACACACACATCGATTTTTGGACGTCCGATTTTTCCCCGTCCCTATAAATTCTATTGGATAAAACGGAACTTGACAAACATGATCTGTTTGATCTAATAGAATTCATAAGGACGGCGAAATATCGTTCGTCCAGACACCGTTAGGTGTGTAACTGGCTTAAAGAGTTCTTGTAGGTTTTAAGAAGCTCTTAAATAAAGGTACCGTACATAGGAGCGTACTTACAGAAAAATGTGAGGAATAAGTGCGATAAAATAATTCAATCTTTCGATAATGCTCACTTTGAAAATTAAACTACCACAATTTTTTACTTTCCTTGCCCTATTACCATAGGTAAGGAAAGTATTGCTTTCCAAAAAAAATTAAGGTACCCTAATTTCATGTTTTCTATACGTTTCAAGATCCCCTGAGTCCAAAAACATGATTTTTGGGTGTTGGTCTGTGTGTGTGTATGTGTGTGTGTGTGTGTATGTGTGTGTGTATGTGTGTGTGTATGTGTGTATGTCTGTGTATAACCCATTCCTAATTAACCGATTGAGTTGAAATTTTAAACTTAAAATCCTTATACCATGAGGATCCGACAATAAGAAATTCAATAAAATTCAATTCAAGATGGCGGAAAAAATGACGGATAATTACTAAAAAACCGTGTTTTTCATTTTTTTCTTGAAAACGGCTCTAACGATTTTCTTCAAATTTATACCATGGATAGCTATTTATAAGCCCTATCGATTGACATTAGTCTCTTTTCTAGGAAAATTTCAGGAGCTCCGTAATATTCTTGAGAAAAATGGCGGATAATGACTAAAAAACCATGTTTTTCACGGTTTTCTCGAAAACGGTTTTAACGATTTCCTTTAAATTTATACCATAGATAGCTATTTATAAGCCCTATCAACTGGCATGAGTCTCATTTCTGGGAAAATTCCAGGAGCTCCGTAATATTCTTGAGAAAAATGGCGGATAATGACTAAAAATCCATGTTTTTCACGGTTTTCTCGAAAACGGCTCTAACGATTTTCTTCAAATTTATACCATGGATAGCTATTTATAAGCCCTATCAAATGACATGAGTTTTTTTGGGGAAAATTGCAGGAGCTCCGTAATATTCTTGAGAAAAATGGCGGCGTACTAAAAAACCATGTTTTCCACAATTTTCTCAAAAATAACTTGACCGATTTTTTTCAAATTCATACCCTGTATAGTTATTCATCAGCTCTATCAACAGGCATGAGTCTTCTTTCTGGGAAACCAATGGGGGTCCACCCCATCCTTGGGAAATGGACTTAGTAACCTCCTTCTCGTGCATGAGGTGGGTAGGTAGCGCAGTTCATAAAAAGAACACATAGTTGAGATATTCCATCTGTAGAACAGCTGTTTTGACGACTTTAAAAAAATGACGACTAAAAAAATAATCGAATTTCACAATTCACACAAAGAAAAAGTACTCTGAAAACAATTATATTTATACACATATACAGAAGTCTGATCGTAGTTTCAAATATGAGCAAGGAAAGTTGTGTGAGTGTACCACACCAGATTTTTCACTTTTAACTTTTGGACTCAATATATTCGATTATTCTTATCAAAATAATGCCCTCTATCTCTCATACAGCACAATGCTAATAGTTTTAAAAAGCTCCCAACGTTTTTACATGAAAATTCCAATGATTCTTATCATATTATTCGTCTCTCTTTCTCTCTCACACATGCAGGGTTGTGTGGCAGGGAGGACCTAGAGTCCCAACACCCCCCTTAATAAAGGGAATTCAATTCAATGCACTATGATAGGAGTTTGACGTAAGTTTTTGACCCGAAATTCCAATGATTTTTCCGTCTCAATCCATTGATCTGTATGTTAAACCTTCTTAGCTAATGTAACCCACAAATGTATCTGATAGGCTATTACTCAAATCTAACCTGATATTTCGAGCAATCCCAGTCCATCTCAAGAACCAGTATATCATCCCTATCCATACAAATAACTCTTATCGTCAGCGTAGCGTTAACCATAACGTTATGTCAGCTGCGATAACGCATCAAGGTAAGCAATTGCATTTACATGAATTGCGCACTTGACATTCCGGTAGCAGTACTACATCGTAAAGTCTCAGGAGACTCAGGAGGGTACAAGGGGAAGAGAGAGTGTGAGAGTGAGTGAGTGGATGAGAGAGAGATAGACAGAGAGAGAAACAGTAAGAGTGAGAGTGTGACAGAGTGACAGAAGAGATAAGAGAAAGATAGACCGAATAAGAAAGAGATCAATATTATTAATTGAATGCTTTCATTTAAAGTGCTGGTGCAACACAACCTTTTCACTTTTACAGAGAAAGATTAAGTAAATTTGAACTCTTTCCATTTATATGGAATCACTAGAACACTTCATTTTTTGAAGACACGACCGGAATTTGAAAATGGCATGTTGAGTACATGCAATCATCTTCGTATTTTACTAGTTTTATTAATTTCCCCAAGAAAATGACATAATTTTGAAACTCCTCGTATCCCTGACCCACTCTGTATATATCAATTGATTTCATAATGGATAATAATAAATATTTTCATGTTGCTTTTATGGGGTGGACAGTGTCGTTTTTCTAGAAAATGTCTCGTCAAAGTCCTTTAGACTTTCAAGAAAGTGAGAAGAAATGGGGAAAAGACAAATAGAGAGTGAGAGAAAGTATGAGAAAACTAGATTTTCCCACGAGATGCCTGTTATGCTAACAAGGCCTTGAGTTATTCTCGTCACCTTGATAAAATCAACATAATGTGATATCTTCACATGCTTTTGTACCCGCCTTCACCCTCGCGTATTACTGTTATCAAGGTCGGGAAGAATACTCAAGTGGCCTTAACCTCAATAAAACTTGACGGCTCTGGCTGTCTTATCAGTCAGGCAGTAAACTTTTAGGTGTCTTGTGAGATTCACTACTATCAGTCAGAATTCCCCATGAATAACTTCAATGCTCCCATCCAATCGATGCTGACAATTTAGAGTGAATCTCACATTATCAAGATGGTGCTTGGCACACTTCTGTTCAGTACTTATTTTCGGATTTTTATCGAGAATCGTCTGAGAGAATATGGAATAGTTTTTTAGCGAATTTTCAAGAATAATTGACACAAATGTATCTGGAATACTTTTGATGAAATTACTGTGTTGAATCAGATTATAACGGAGTGGGGAGGAAGAGAGCAAAAACTGGTTTCGTGCTTCTTTAGTTTTGAACTGCAAATGATATGTGTGGTATTTATAGTTTGGAATTCTTTGGAGTTTGGTTTTCAAAGTGACTGAATTTTAGAATAAAATAAGTTCATTCAGGAATGTCCAAAGATTGCCTTTATCCACGAACTAATGAATTTCGGCAATATTATTGATTTCAAGGTTTGTTGGAATTACAGTTGTTCATCAGTTGTTGTTCAAGACGTTTCCAAAAATTGAAAGAAACTTATCAGAAAATGTCAAGAATTGAAGAGAATTATTTTTAAATAATAAACAATATTCTTTGTCATAAAGATCCCAGTTCATTCATGTTTGTTCTTATTAACGAAATGATAATTCTATTATTATGATGAGGGGGTATCTTAAACATACTGGGAAGACCAAGTTCGGAACTGGAAAGCATACAAAATGAAGAATTAGAGTTGTGTGAATGAGTGATACTCACTTGAAATACACTTTGCGGGAGAACATGAACGGGGCTGCATGCTTCGAAATCCATAAAGGAACAGCGTTCTAGAAGTAGGAGGACGTCTTCTCCTACATTACCATGAGGATGAAACAGTGAGTTGGGGAATACATCATGAAAGATATTGGGCCATATGAATAAAGTTGAAAATTTGCTTATACTTCTAAAATATTGAGCATTTGTTTCATTTTCTATGAATAAACGTGAGCAAAACCTTTTGCTCATGCTCATCAAAAAAATAGTTTGAGCATTTGCTCAAAAGTAAAGGCTTTTGCTCAAAATTGTATGAATAAACTAGAGCATTTGCTCAACACTTTTGAAGCAAATGCTTCAATAGAGGTGAGTCTAGTCTAGAGTAGCTTATCACCTTTTGCTCATAGTAAAATAGCTCAACTAATTCGTATGAGGAAGAGGAAACTATACCAGATACGATCACAACCCATAGTTGAGAACTATAAAACTCTTTTTAGATTCAACCATGATATATATCACCATTATCCCTACAAAATAATAAATACAAAAGATAGCTGTACCTGATATAAAGATAGTCATCACAAAATAGGAAATAGGCATTTAAGAAGATGAGAGTGTAGACGATTATAAGAAGGCTATTATAAGAAATAAGAATATGCTGAAGATTATTATAGAGATGACATTTTTTCACGCTATTATTTTAAAATTCTAAACTCAACTAACCTAAAACTCTAGGCAGACGACGCAAACACAAGCGGTGCACCCTACTTACATATTTAGCGCTTCCGTGAGCTATAAAACCAAAGTAAGGCTACAAAAGCGAATCAGCTGATGAAAAATCATTAAAATACGTGAGCATTTGCTCCAGAGTTCAGGCGCATAAGGTAAGAGTATAAGGTAAAGCTTATTCATATAAAAATGAGTAAATGCTTTTGCTTCTACCTCTTGCTCATGAGCAAAACCTTATGCTCCATGCTTTTGCTCATGAGCATTTGTTCTGGTTTTATTCATATGGGCCATTGTCTTCTACTCATTATCGTTATCTCCTTACTATCATTATCAGATACTGTGGATGAGTATTCATCTATTATCTATCTACTATTGAATCTTGTTGCATCTCCTGTATTATTGGTAATAAGTCTCTGGTTTATTAGTTGGCAGATATCTTATTAATTTCTTCTTTTTCTTTTTCTGTTCTTCTTCTTCTTCTCTTCTTCTTTTTTTTAAATTTCATACTTCTATCGTTTCTCGTTAACAAGAGTAGGCCTATGTATGCTTGTAAAAAGTGATTTGATTCAACTAGCAACAGCGCAATCACATTGTTAAGTAATTGGCAATGTTCTATCGCCTGGTACTTTCTTGTAAAACTAATGAACAAGCCCTTCTCCGCACAAACTTTCAACTTTTCAGTGCCCAGTCAACATTTTTCCGCCATATTTTCCATTTCATCTTGTTAGGGTGCGTACAGATATACGCGCCTCCAACACGCTCCGCACTCGCTCTGCAATCGCTCCGATCATGAACGCTACGGGAGATGTTAGCTCTTCTCGCGTTCCACTCTCGCTCCCGGTCGATCATCAATCGATCTGATCGAGTGACGTTCGATTGCGGAGCAGAGCGAAAGTCTGTAACACAAACTTTGAAGAAGCACAGTGGGGCTCCTGCAGTGTTAGATTCACTACAGTCTGTCAGCATTGGATGGATGGGAAGAGTTCTGGCGGTAAGCTATACAGAAAAATCTGGTGTGGTGCACTCACACAACTTTCCTTGCCGTTATGTAAATTGATCACCTGACGCTAGTGTTCCCGCGCATCTCAAGTCTGCTATTCAAAGATTTGAGCCAGCTGGTGACAGGGTAATAAGGATAGTTTCACACTCATTCGGTTTGTTTCGTTTTCGGCAAATTCCTATAAGTGTAAAACGGTAATTCGGTTTGATTCGCTACCGAATGGAAACCGCATAGAACCGAACGCCCACTTGACTCTAATAAATTCCATCAGGTTTCAATTCGCTGCTAGCGAGAGGCTACTTTCACACACTTTCGGTTCGGTTCGGTTCGGTTCGGTTCGTTTCGTTTTCGGTTCGTTTTCGGCAAATTACGATAAGTGTGAAACGATGATTCGGTTTGAATTCGGTACCGAATAGCAACCGCATAGCACCGAACGCCCCCTCGACACGAATAGGTTTCAACATATTCGAATTCGTTGCTAAGGAAACGGGAAAAACAAAGTCTTTTACACACGCTTGCCTTTTTTGTTCTTATTTTAAACTGATATCGTGATTACCTGTTTCAAAATTTTCCAAGTCAAAATCATATGGTCAATTCATTTCTGTTAGTTCACAGGAACATTTTTTCTCAATGAATAGTTGGCTAAAAAAATAATTATGAAAGATATAAATTAAAACTCAGCGACAATTTCTATTTTTTTTATTTTTCCACGAATATTATATGATTTCATCAATGGAGAGAAGAGATGAAGTTTATATAACATGTGTCAAAACAAGAACAAATTTTCAATTAAAAAAATCATCTCTCTGAACATCCAATATTAACGTAATCAAAAAGGAACTATTCAAATAATTCACAATTTTTAATTAATTTTAGAATTTTGTTGTTCAAGAAATAACATATCACAATATAACACAAGCTGTTATATTTAAATATAACAGCATGAACTGTGAAAATCCAAACACAGCTGTGTTTGAGAAGAAAATACCTAATTAGAACCGTACGAATTAATACCTGACATGTATGTAAGCCCCATTCGTTTTCGGTAACGAACCGAACCGAACCGAAAACGTACCGAACCGAATGAAACAGAAAGCGTGTGAAGCTAGCCTAACGCTGGAGACACACGAGGTCTGCTTTTCCACTCAAAGTTTTTTTTTAAATTGTATGTAAAGCCTGATAATTGAGAATCTAAAATCAAACTTTGCATAGATGGGGCGGAGCTCCTGAAATTTTTACAGACACACACACACACACACACACACACACACACACACACACACACACACACACACACACACACACACACACTAAATATCATTTAGAAACTTCTGAGGAAGTTATTCAGCAGACAATATTTCCATTGTATATATAATGATTGTAAATAGATCAAAATGTTCAATAAGAAATGTAATCGATTATCAGTGATATGAGAGTTTTCGAGAATTGGTGGAGTAGAGGTTTAGTATGTGATTGAACAAGTTATAGTAATGAGCCTGAGTAATATGAGCATAATCTCCTTTGATTTCCCTGAATAGAAGATATTCTCAAGTGATGTGAAAATCTAATTTCTCATTTGAATTATATCAATAATTGAATACATTGAGCTCTTCTAGTTACATTTGTCTGCTTGAATCAATAGATGAATTGACAGATTTTCTCAAGTTTTAATGCTTCGAGCGATTTTTCAATAATTAAAAAGAGTTATTGGAGACAAATATCATGAAACAGTCACGCTAAAGGATAGGATTTTCTAGAGCTTTCTAATTTATCGTATCCCCGTGAGTTCAACATTCCTTGAATAATGCTATGCTAAAAAACGATAATTTTCTGAAATAACATCTTCACACAACTCTTCGATAAAAATATGATGATTGGAACCCTCTACAATGGAACTGTGAGACAAATATAATGATGGAGAAATGATAGAGAAAAATACATGTATATGAAAAGTAAACTGGTGAAAAACGATAAATTCCTGAGATGGTCTCTCTTTAATGATAGTCTCATGATACGTCTACAGCAAATTGCAAGAAGCCCAGTAGAATTCTTTGTATCATTGGATTCTCTTCAGCTTGATGTTACGTTAATTCTTCTCGATCGATTTTGAAGCTAAATTGAACTCAATATATAAGTGACTTGACACAATCATTGTACAATGATGAATGAGTAATACATTATTGATTCCCATGAAAAATTTACAGAGCTATTTTGAAGAATAATTTAATCTGAAACATAAGAGTAATACTCTATATTTAGAGATTCGTCAATAGGAAACTAACTTGGGATGAATAAGTAATATCAATAGTTTTTCAATCTTCATTCTTCATTCACACTTCACTCTGTATGTTGAAGTCAAGAGAAAACTTTGTTGTTGAGAGGTCCGAAATTCGTTAAATAGAGTTAAATAAGCAGCGAAAACTCCAAAATGTGATGGGACCAGGTAAAAATTCGTTGTGTAGAGTATTTCGTCAAGTGGAGATTCGTCATAGAGAGGTTCGGCTGTATTCTCAACCTCATATTCTTTGGTCTATAGTCTACATGTTATATAAATTAAATGCAATTTCTCAGAGATTTTTTCAATTTCTTTTGTGGAGGGTAAATTCTCGTAATTTCAAAAACTCTCCTAAGCTCGAATAATTTTCTACTATTCAGACAATACCATCTAAATTGATAATTTTTTCAAATTGAAGGCTCTCAATCCGACTTGAAATGTAGACAATTGTACCTCTCACAAGTTCAATTATTATACATTATACATTATATCAATCGTCAACGGCATTAATCAGCTTTAGAATCCAAGCCAGTTTTAATCATTCTTATTGATTACTGAATAATAATTACTGAGACTTCACTTGAAATGTTAACATGAGAGAAATTTCGTAAATTCTATGTATTTCAGAACAAACTTCTCAATTTGATCATAGCCTACTGATCCGAATAAGAATGAGATTGCATATAATTATACTCTAGAAATGATCTCTTACTTTAATAGACAACTCCTCATACATCACACTATTATTATATCAAGTTCTACAATTATAATGGAGTGTGAAGTTTCCTTGTTCCTCGAGAATTATTGAACTCTCTTTTTTATTAGTTTAATCACAATTGAATGTTCATAATTCTACATAGTATGATCTATCAATACTGAGGGTTCCTCTTTTGTCAATTCTCCTTCTTATACATAATTATTATCCATTTCAACTGAATACTCTCAGTAATACAGCTTGATTATAATCAAGTGAAACATCTGAAACTGTGGAAATTCCATAATCATTCCTTACAGCTTATACAACAATATTGTGTTAGTGTTATCATAATTTGAAAACGTTTATATTGAAATGTACAGAGAACCATATCAAAAGTGAACTTAGCTAAATCCCGAGCTCGGAAACCGTCCCTTTATTAGAGAATTCTTTCAAATTTAGAGCTTCCAATCTGACTTGAAATGTAGACGATTCTACCTCTCATAAGTTCAATTATTGTTTTATACATAATTATATCAATCTTCGACTGCATTAATCAGCTTTAGAATTCAAGTTTCAAATAATTCTTATCGAATACAGAATAATAATATTATTGAGAGTTCACTTAAAATGTTAACATGAAATAAATTTCGTCAATTCTATGAATATCAAAACAAACTTCTCAATTCAAACATAGCCTACAACAAATCCGAATAAAAAGGGAGATTGCATATAGTATACTCAAGAAATCATCCCTTACTATAATAGACAACTCCTGATACATCATACTCTTATTATAGCAAGTTCTACAATTATATTATAATACAGTGTGAAGTTTTCTTCTTCCTCGACAGTGTGAAGTTTTCTTGTTCCTCGAAAATTATTGAAGAATCTCGTTTTCATTATTTTGATTAGAATTGAATGTTAATTCATCAATTCACATAAAATGAACTCATATTACAAAGCATTCCTCTTCTATCAACTCTTCCCTATGTTTTACCTTTTGAGCATAATTATTATTTATTTTAAGTGAATACTTTCAGTAATATAACATTATTACAATCAAGTGGAAAATCTGATTCAAACAATCACCGTTCAAAAACACTAATTGCCTCTGTGAGAACTTGTCTCTGTGATACGGACCCATACTCAGCCTGAATTTTGAACCCTTGTCTAACTGGTGTCGTCCGATGAGCGATTTCCGATGAACGATTCAGCAAAAAAAAGTCCACTGAGCGATCCATTGTTCAGAATAACAAAAAAGATAGGCAAATGCTAAAGTAGTGTTCACATCAAACTCGGCAGCTCTGCAGAGTCTGTGGATGGATGGACGGAAAAAGATCTGTCGCCGGCTTAAGCAATGCACGTGTTCACATCGCCCTCTGCATATCTGCCGATATCTGCCAGCCGACGTTTCCAACAAAACTCTGCTGGCATGCATAAATTTTCGAATCGCTCTGTGAGCGATTCTCTCCAGGCATCCGAGCGGACGTTTTCGATAAAGA
Organism: Nilaparvata lugens; assembly: GCF_014356525.2. NCBI lineage: Eukaryota > Metazoa > Arthropoda > Insecta > Hemiptera > Delphacidae > Nilaparvata > Nilaparvata lugens. The sequence continues at coordinate 57,381,210 of NC_052507.1, forward strand.
TATCTCAAAAACCTAAATCGCATAAAAATGGAGATAGAAGAATTTTAATTTAAGATTCGGATTCAGTGCCTGGAAATTAATATTTTGGCTCGCGTTTGCTTAAAAAAATGAAATAGAGAAATCGGCTGAGATTTCAAGATCTCGCCTTCTAAACAGTATCTAAATCACCTAGAAAGATTGAGAAATCCCTATAGAGAAATTTGCTCAGAACAAAGGTATTTATATTATTCTGAAGTTGGTAGGCATGCTATTGAAGTGGAAATGGTTTTCATTAATGAAATATGATCCTATATACTAATGTATGATTTATTTTGACTATTCTTCTCTTTTAATCTTGCCGACTGCGGCTGACTTTAGACTGTTGGCACAATCAAATTACATTTTCCCACCAAGTAGAATTCAATGAAATCACTTTTTCTGACTTATTCAACGACAAGAGAACTTCAATAGAACAAAATCAAAATCAGTCTGCTCTGTTGCCTTGGATGTAGCTAACCGTGCTGTGCCTCTAGTCACTAATTGTTGAAGGTTAACTTCGCTTTTTAGGGCTACTTGTATCTACATAAAAATTCAAAATTGTAGTACTCAATTGATATGTATTTTGGCACATCATGTTTTGAACTTTAAGAGTTTGAATCACTTGAGAATGACAGAAGATTTCGAAATATGTTGTTGTAAAATATATATTAGAAGGGCGCTATAAATTTGTATTTATATTGTAAATTCAAATTCACAATATATATATATATAATATATATATATATATATATATTCACATTAATTATATTAGATAGAGTCTGATTTATTTCGATTTTTCGTTCCTTTAAAGTCATGGAGATCGATACAGCCTGAAATCTTATCAGGTCTGAATGGTATCTGTCAATAGACATAATCAAATCACTTATTCAACTGTATGTAATATTTCCTTTGTATGAACTTTTTTCATCATCATTATTATTATTATTATTATTATTATTATTATCTGTTGCATTGCTGTCTTGCAGGCTAGTCAGCAATTACTTGTTGACTGCTGCGATCATTATGAATTACTAATACCACAGAATACAATATTATAGGAGTTTTCTCTGCTAATACCCAGTTAATTCAAGCAATCGAGAAACCACAGAGAAGAAAGAATTCCTTCTACTTTGTGCGAGAAACTCACTACGTAGTACTCCAAACTACAATACATTGGATTAATTGGGAAAATTTAGGGAAATATTACTCCTGAAGTATACTAAAGATTGAGTATGGAAGATTGTATATAATTTTTCTATCATATAACAAACGATGCAAAAAAATGTTACAATAATATATTTACTTCTAGCATATAATTAATACAATGATAAATGAACAGTAACTATCAATGTACTATCATCTCTATTTTGTCTGCACCAAGCAGACAGCTAGTCGTTCTCTGCTACTTATAGATTCTCTGTAGTTGTTATCTCCTTTTTTGATTGTTTCATTAATTTATTATAAAACTTCACTGAATTGGTCCTTACTAAGCCTGAAGTGCCCCCTAAATTTGTCTTCATCAGCTTGGAGATCTCGCATCAAGTGATGGAACTCGCCATAAATTTTTCTTTTTTTATTTCTTGGGTGCACCCAATGAGATCAACCACTACTACTTCAAGAGTATAGCAAAATAAGATTATCGTCACTGCTATCATCGTTGCCCCTATCAACCCATTAACCTATGATTTTTTTTATGATGAAATGGGCAAAATGGATCGATTTTTTTATTATTGAAAATCATTTTTAATGCTCTATAACAAATGGAAAAAAATAATAAAAAAAATCTACTCACAATATTTTACAAGTTTTTTCAATTTTTAGAAGTCCTTTTTTACGCATATTGCCATATTATGTAATGTTCATAATTCTGGAGCTATCACTTATTTTTCACTATTTCAATTGCTTCATTGTAATAAAGTACACTTATAAATGTTTTATATACAGATATTATTCAAATATTGAGACTCAAAAAATTATAAAAAATATTATCCACTAATTTTTTATGAGAAAGAATTTTTTATTTTCATAGAGCCCAGAGCCCAACTGAGAGCAGAGCGAAAAGCTCTTTAGGCCCACAGATGTTTTTGATGTGAACACGAACTCTGCGGACGCTCAGACATCTGTGCTCTGTTGCTCTGCCACTCTGCAGATCAAAATAGCTTGATCTGAACAGACCTTAAGAATGAGAGAGATTGGGTGTCATTAATCATCAGGAACTGTGACAGAGGGAGGCAAATGGGTAGTGTCGTGTGTATACTCGCAATACGATATATTGATGTTAATGATTGAATCAGAACTTCAGAACCCACAGCCTTCCATAAAAACGAATTTTATTCTGTTATGTGAATCCGTATGGAATGTGTGGAATAAAAATGTGGGAGGAGCCAATTCGCTTTTATAATTTATACTGTACTATACCTATAACGATTGTAGATTGGCATAAAATTAAAATTTCTGATTGCTTATGAATGTAGATTGCTTCAGATGTGAAGTTGATCTTGAATCTTCTTGATATCTGTGAAATACTTCATACCTCATATCTATTTGCAGTAGTGTTACTCATTCACTTGAAGAAATGCACATGATTGATGGAGCTTGTTGGAATTGTAAATTCTTATATATGAATATATTATGGGCTATGATGACGATGAATTTGAACTGTTCGAAGCAGAAAGCTATTCGATCTCGGTTAGTCAGGGTACAAAATTATTCCTCTACGGTTTTGGAGAGTACAAAAATTGTACAATGATATGATATAGTCAAATTTAATTTTAAATGTGGGGGGGGGAAAAGTGTCCACCTGTTCCCCCGCATTTTATTTTGATCAAATCTCGGTTAGGGTGAGGGTACAAAATTATTTCTCTACGGTTTTGGAGGGTACAAAAATGGTTCAATGATATGGTTTAGTCAAATTTCATTTCTGATGTGGGGGGAAAAGTGTCCACCTGTTCCCCCCTCTCATTTTGCTCATATATTGGTTATGTTTGAGGTACAAAAATTTTTGTTGGTGGTACAAAAAGGTTCAAAAATATGGTAAAGTCAGAATTCAAGTTTGTTGTGGGGGGGGGGAGAAGTGTCCACCTAATCCCCCGCATTCTATATTTATTATATCTCGGTTAGGGTGAGGGTACAACATTTTTTCTCTACGGTTTTTGAGGGTACAAAAGTGGTACAATGATATGGTAGATTCACGTTTCATTTTTGATGTGGGGGGAAAAGTGTCCACCTGTTCCCCCTCTTATTTTTCTTATTATATCGGTTAAGGTTGAGTACAAAAATTTTTGTTGGTGGTACAAAAAGGTACTAAAATGTTACAAAAATATGGTATAGTCAGATTTCAAGTTTGATGTAGGGGGGAAAAAAGTGTCCATCTGTTCCCCCCTTTTTATTTTGCTTGTATCTTTTTTTATGGTTAGGGTACAAACTTTTTGGTTGGTGGTACAAGAATGGTACAAAAATGCTGTCTTGTCAGATTTCGATTTTCTCGTTGGTGGGGAACAGGTGGACAGAGCCCAATTTCAACTCCAACACAAAATGTTGCGTCGCTGTAGACATGCGAATGACTCATCTTCACGTGTGAGTCTCGGTATCCTGCGCATGCGCTACCGAAGGCGAACTTTTAAAACTCGCTTTCCATGTTATTCAATTGTGCAGGCCTGACCGAGCTCGCTACCTCGGCGGTAGTACCACCAGCAGACGTTTCAAAAGTTCGCCTGGCACGGCCAAGTGAAACTACCGCCGAAGTACTCCCTCTGCGGCAGCAGAGTAAAGAAGTAAGGGCCATAGTAAGGAAGAAATCAAAAGAAGAAGAAGACAATCCTCATAGACGTATTTGCATGTGCTAAACGAGTCCTGGTTGACAATAGGTTGGAATGCAGAATAAGGAGTTCAGTGAGATTAGAAATGGGAAGAGAATGAGGTGGAAGAAATAGGAGGAGGAATGAGGAGGAGAAATAGGAAGAGCATGAGAAGGGAGAAAGAGAATGCTAGAGTAGAACTGCAGTTTATTATGTTATTTGTCTCACAGTAACCGATTGAAATCAATTCGAGAGCCCAGGTTGACCCAAATCCAGGCTCTAAAATATGAAAATTGTGCAAGACATCACGAGGCTGGAATATCTTGTTCCAATTCACATGAGTCATCGAATCGAATGTATCGTGTGATAGAGTGACCTTGGATTACTTCATCAGTGACTTTGGATGCATCTACGAAAATCAACTCTGATCCTAGATGAGTCGAATCCTCAACAGATCAGAACTTCAAACAGATCTAAGATTGAAGCTGAAGTCGGTCAGTTGGAGCAGCTAAAATGCATGCACAATGCACCCACAAGATAGTTGGCTTACTAATTCACTGAAGAACTTTCTTATTGACAATTTTCTCTAGGTATGATAAATGAGCATTTCCAAAATAAGTGAATTTAATTCCTTGAGTCATATCCTTCCTGCTTATCAATGTAGTTTGCACTTGAGGTGGAGTGAATCCTTTTGAATATTATTAGAAACATCTCTGATATCACAATACTATTGTAATCCAATTGACTCTTACTCCATCATTCAACATCCAGATTCAGAAATTTTTTTTTGTAAATTACGTTGAAAACAATTTTCAATTTTCTCAACAAGATTAATCTAACCTTGAAATACAAATTGAATGAATAAATTAGATTATGCTCTGGATCAAACAGAACAATATTTCTTACTAGAGAACCTAGAGCTAGACTACTTTCATGCAAATTGTCACTGAAATACCCAGTGCTGCTCCCAACTTAATCAAATAAGAATCACTTTCATCGGATTTGCCATAATAACTTTCACTTCAATTTCCTGCCAATGCATATGTAATGCTATGAAAATGCCTCTCTGTTTAGAGTAGCTTCAATTTATACGCTCTAAATAAACATAGTCACTTAATCCATCTCACTAACTCTCTGTCTCCTCTGTATCACTTTTCCACACTCTCTTTCTCTTTCTCTTCCTCTCTCTTTCTATTCCACACCTTCTTTCTCTCTTCCTCTCTTCTCTTTCTCTCTCTTCTCCTTCATCATTACTCTCAATGCTTTTCATCTGCTTAGAAGTGAGTAAAACACTGTCTCTTCATCCAACTCATTATCTATCACTTCCACTCTCTCAGTCCTTTTCTCTCTTCCCTTCTTCCTCTTCCACTTACTCTGTCTACCTTTCTCTCTCTATCCCCCTCGCTTCTCTCACTCTCATTATGCTTCTCACTGAGTTTCAAGGGATTAAAGGCCCAAGTGATACAGAGAGAGTCCCACACTTTCTTTCTCTCGCTACACCTCAGTCTCTTTCCCTCCCTCTGTCATCCACATTCTCTCTAAGTATGCTCTTTTCAAGTATTCTGTGCTATAAACAAGTGATAACAGATCAGAGAGCTATTTCCTCGGAGGTACCTAACAGACGAAACGGATTAGCATACGAAAAGAGTGCTCTTTGTATTAGTGCCGCTGTATGTGACATCACTTCTCCTGCTTTACATATGCTTCTATTTTACACATTCCCTCGCTTTTCTCCCACATCTTCTAATTTCTGTCTCTCTTCACTCGAATTTTGTCCCTTACATACGATTTCTCGTTCACATTTTATCAATCGGTCTTTTACCACTTACACTAAGTACATCGATTTATCACTTCTCCACGAGAAGAAACTACCAAATCTATGATGATTGAAGTGACTTGAAAATTTACACAGTTTATTGGGACAAATGAAAAACAACGATTTCAGTTTTTACACCATTATCCATCTCTCGTCAACAAGAAGTTCAAACATCACAGCAGAATGTATTCGTTGTGTTAATTGAAGGCCTATCAAAGTTGAAGTTTGCCATTGGCTTATACAAGGCACGCCCACAAAAGGCAGAGAATTTCAACAACATTCGAGAAAGACCTTGGCATATGAAAAATCTCCTCCTATATACCGTGAGAGAGACAACATATTAAATGTGAATCTTTTGACAGTTTAATCAACCAGTATTTATAAAACCAAAATGCATATTACGCAGGTATAATTTTTGTGATTCTATGTGATTATCTGCTTGCTTAGCTCATTTTGGGAATGTCTTAGCACGGTCAATGGCAGTTTCAAACCTTGATTGCTGGACTAACTAGAAATTATATGTCCATTGTCCATTCACGTTGAAAAATACTGCGTTATCCGATATTCAAGTTGTAACATTCTAGAGAGTAATATTACTGTTACAAATGAGAAACCATTTTAAAAGTAGTTCAATAAATAAGTGTTTGTGAAAAGCTTTGGTGGGGGTCATTCTATTTTCTAAGGATATCTATCACAATCATTACCGAAACTTTATTTGAATAATCATTCTTTTCTTATTCCTTCTCATTTTCAAGGATTGTGTGGCAGAGAGGACCTGAAGTCTCAGCTCCGCCCTTGATAAAGGCATTCAAACAATTAATCAATTCTTCAATCCCTCACTAATTCATTTCCTAACACCGCCGATTTATAAAGTTATATTATCGTCCAAATTGCTTTCAATCTCTATTCTCATTAATGAATTTTCCATTCTCTGTAGACTTGTTTGATAATTAGCAATACTGTCACTTAACGTAAATTAGTTTATGAGCCAGTATGCAACATACATAAATAAATAACTTCAATCCATTGTAATCCAATCCTTCTCATATTCTCATTCCTTTCCATTGTTCTTGTCTGTCACAACTCATTCACCTTGCCTTTCTCCTGAAAGCAGGTTTCCTTGATTATCATCCCTAATAAATCACTTCTCAGCGGTTCGGATCACTACTTATACTGTAGTCTCATTCATCTCACAGCATAATCTCACCAGTCACTCATGCACAAGCCTAGGGCCAATGCAGACTCATCCTCAGCAAAACAGAAACGTTTTTTAGCTTTCAAACGGTTGACCTAACAATTATCAACAACTTTCTGTCGTGAAATTTTAAATTCCCAACGATGCCAAAACTGTAAAATAAAAGGGAAATATGAAAGCGATCATTCCCTTTCAACGATCAGTGGTGAGGGAGAGCTTGGAAGGAAGCTGGAACAGGTGCAGCGTCCCTATCCCCGGAATCCAATCATGCAGAAGGTGATAAATGACGAAGTGCATACTATGCTTGCTCAACGGGTTATTGAACCAAGCTGCAGTGCTTGGAGTTCACCAATAGTACTCGTGAAAAAATTGAATGGGAAGATCAGATTTTGTATCGACTTTAGGCAACTTAATGGAGTGACACATCGTGATGCATATCCCCTACCAAACATGACTGGTATTTTGGATAGACTCTGCAACGTTCGTTACATCTCTTCATTAGATCTAAAAAGCGGATATTGGCAAGTATCTCTCGCTAAAGACAGTAAGGAACTGACAGCTTTTACCGTACCAGGACGCGGACTTTTTCAATCCAGGGTGATGCCATTTGGACTTCATTCAGCTGGTGCTACCTTCCAACGTCTGTTAGACCGGATGATAGGCCCAGAGTTGGAGCCCTATGCATTTGCATATTTGGACGATTTAATAGTACTTGGGGAAACACTTGAAGCACACAAACAGCACCTGACTGAGGTGTTTTGTAGGCTAAGAGAGGCCAGATTAATCATTAATGAAGAGAGATGCCAATTCTTGAGGACTAAACTCCGCTACCTCAGACATATTGTAACTGAACAAGGGCTGCAGACAGACCCAGATACCATAAAAGCTGTTGTCGATTTCCCGATACCTAAACGTATAAAAACGCTTATAAGTTTTTTAGGACTGGTGGTATCGCCGATTCATCCCGAATTTCTCAGACTTAGCCACCCCTTTACACCGTTTATCAAAGGTTGGTGTGAAATGGCGATGGGACGAAGAAGAGGAGGAAGCATTCGTGAAATAGAAGGGTGCTCTCACTCACTCTCCTGTACTGACTTACCCGCACTTCGAGCTCCCATTCACACTACAGACCGATGCGTCGGATTATGGACTTGGAGCCGTGTTGACTCAAGACATAGCTGTAGAAGAAAAGGTCATAGCTTATGCGAGTTGCGGTCTGAAAGGACCTGAGCTTAGATATACCACCACAGAAAAGGAGTGTTTGGCGGTAATCTTTCCACTAAGGAAGTTTAAACCTTACATTGAGGGTTATGAAACTACAGTAATAACTGATCATCAATCTCTGAAATGGCTCCGAGCCATACCTAATCCAACAGGGAGGATTGCTAGGTGGATCATGGAGATGCAACAATACGAATTAACAATTAAATATCGAAGGGGAGAATTTAATATGGTCCCTGACGCTCTGTCTCGTGGCCCATTGACTGAGCAAGACGATCTCGAGTCCACTCAACCCGAGAAACAGGTAATACCAGTCAGTATTGACCGTGAACAAGATGAAAATTGGATTCGTAAGATAAAAAAAGGCCTTACTGAGACACCCAAAAAGTATTCAAACTATGTGGTGAGAGACGAGCTACTATATAGACATATATGGCCACAGAGACAGGTACCAGACGGTCAACACAGTGATCATCGGAAATTATGTGTACCTCGTGATTGTCGTCTTAAAATAATGAATTACAATCATGATGCTCCCACAGCAGGACACCAAGGTATATATCGAACATATATGATAGAATAGCTCGATCATACTACTGGCCAGGACTATACAAAGATGTAGCAAAGTAGGTACGTGAGTGTAATGAATGTCTATGTCATGAAGTAGAACAGAAGGCACTGTATGGCCAGATGGAAAGTCCACGAAAAGTCCAACAGCCATTGGAAACGGTGAGTACCGATCTCATTGGTCCACTTCCTCGGTCAAAACATGGTAATCGATACCTTGTGGTCTTCCAGGATCAATTCAACAAATGGACTGAGGCCAAGCCACTAGCTAAGGCCGATACTACGGCTATTATTAGAGCTCTCAATGGGTTAGTACTGAATAGACTCGGAGTAATAAGACTTTCAATATGTGATAATGGGACTCAGTACACAAGTAAAACTTTTTGGTCTTTCTGTATAGATGCAGGAATCACACAATTCATTACTCCACCCTATACACCTAGCTGCAATCCTACTGAACAAATCAATCATGTATTAAATATGATGATACAAATTTATGTAAGCAAGAGCCATGCCAATTGGAACCGATACATAAACGAGTTTTGTTTTGCAATAAATACCACAGACCATCAATGCACAGAACATTCGCCATTTCATTTGAACTTTGGATGTGAATTACGCGCTCCGGGTACGATAATTTTTGGAGGAGATGACGACCCACGAAGAGAAGCCAGAGATAATAGCTTCCAGACCCAAGATGAAAGGATAAAGATGTTAATACACTTACAAAAGATAGTGATTACAATCTGGATGAAGCGTATTGGGATACAAACAGCTACTACAATTTGAGGAGAAGGCCGCTGAAACTTGTACATGGGCAAATGGTGTTCAAAAGAGAGCATCACCTCTCCTCTGGAGCTGTCCAATCGCAGCAAAATTAGCGCCCAAGTTTTCGGGACCACATAAGGTGATACAGATGTTAAGCCCAACAGTAGTGAGATTACAAACAATCAAGGGGAAAACTGTCACAGTACATGTCAAAGATATTAAGCTTTTACCCCCTCACGACAATGATGAAGATTAAGGGGAAGAGAAGTCAATCCAATTGCACTTCCAACCAGGCCGGTTGGTTAAGCGGGTTGCCTATGCTCAAAGTATACGGCGTTGTGGCTAAATACAGTACAAGCTCATCTAGTTCAATGTTCTCCCGAGAGATGGCGCGGACTTCCACTCTGGAATCCTTTCTTAGTTGTGACGGAGAATTGATGAAAACATTATCTGAAAGGGGTGGAACGAATATTAAAATAACCCTAGTTCGTTTGAGATAAGGCTCACAAAATTGTTATTAAAAGATAAGCTGTCATTTACCTTGAAAAGGAGAAAATAATTCAATTACTAAAGTCTTTATACCCTCAAATATGTTATTGACCACAATAAATATTGCACCAACCCTATCATTTTGAAACCTAGGTGGTGGGGGTTACTGATATTGAATTAAAGTGGCCAGTAATATTCAATTATCTAGTCAGTTGAGTAGAACTACTTGTCAAGATGCCATCTCACCATTCGGGCTTCCTTGATTTGTACCTACACCTTGTAGAGAAGCGAGCTCGAGACCGTTATAGGGGTTATAGCCGGTTTCAAAGCTTGAAAACAAGACATTGACAGTAACAACCCCGTGATTTGCGACGTGCTCTCGCCAGAATCGGCCAACAGGGACTCTGGGCTGTTCCAATTGCAATTAACAGGAGGGTCGCAGTAGCAACCGTCGATCGCTTTTGGGAGGAGATCCATGGGTTCGACCCCTACAAAATCTTAGATGTGGAGGCTAGTCGAATGCTGCTGAATATAGTAAGGGAGTATTTGGAGCTCAAAAAAATTAGATGGGTACGACTGTACAGATTTGTGTCATATCCATGCAGTGCCAGGAACGTCCCACGATGGCAAGTCGATCTTATAATCTCATTTTGTGTGGAAGAGTTCCTTCAAGGGCGACCAATACGTCCTGGCACCAACCCTGAGGACATGACACATCGGATACAATCCTTATATACAGAACTGCCTCTCCCCCGAGAATCAACATCAACTGTATGTCAGGTCGAGGGAACACCACAAGTGAGAGGACAAAGAACCCCGTCTCCTTAAACATCACCACCACTATGCCCAATAGTGCCACTACCACCTCTCGTGTCACCAATTCCCACGGACGAGGAAGATGCCTTCCTCGAAGAAGGTGATTTTTCGTTATCACCCTCCTATGGAGGTGGGAGCCCACCTGCAGCTCTGCCACAAGTATCCTGGGTTGACATGGTCGATCATTGGGATAAGTTGACTGACTCGGGGCGCTGCAATTCATGCCCTAGCCACCAAGCCACCAACACAAGTGGTAACTCTGAGAGAGATGTGAAACAATCAAGACCAGCCCCCACTGTCATGGATGTGAAAGAGACAACACCACCCTCCACTGCCATGGATGTGGAGGAGTCCATACACCCCTAAAGGTGATGCCTGAGAGGTGTACACCTCTTAAGGTGATGCCTAGATGGCTCACGCCTTTCAAGGTGGTGCCATGGATGGCTCTGATTCCCTCCAGCGGCCTGTTGGCTGCCGTCCCTTTCCACCTATCCTCCCAGGGCACAGTGGCCCGTTGGCTGCCGTCCCTATCCATCCATCCTCCCAGGGCACAGCGGCCCATCGGCTGCCGTCCCTTTCTACCTGTCCTTCTAGGGCACAGCGGCCCATTGGCTGCCATCCCTCTCCGCCTATCCTCCCTGGGCACAGCGGCCCGTTGGCTGCTGTCCCTTTCCACCCATCCTCCCAGGGCACAGCGGCCCGTTGGCTGCCGTCCCTTTCCGCCTATCCTCCAAGGGCACAGCGCCCCATTGGCTGCTGTCCCATTCCTCTCATCTTCCCAGTGCACAGCGGCCCGTTGACTGCCGTTCCTTTCCATCCATCCTCCCAGGGCACAGCGGCCCGTTGGCTGCCGTCCCTTACCGTCTATTCTCTCCAGGCACAGCAGCCCATTGGCTGCCGTCCCTCCCGTCTATCCTTCCTCTTCTTACTATACTGGAGCGGAACCGAGGCTGTAAGGCCAATACAAAATTACCTCGAAGTGGTGTCATCAGAGTAGAGAGTGACCTTCACGCCGTCAAAAGCACCAGGAGGTGCTGTCCACGCCAGCTAAGGGACAAAGAAGGAAGAAGAGGAACTTCGACCTGCCTCCTTTCCCCGCCCACATTACAACTGAGCTAAGTCGTCCAGGAGCAACACATAGGTATCAATCACCTACCTCTGAAGGTACTCAGGGTGTACGTAATACTACTTAGTAACGATCAGTCATCTAATTTAGTAGTTGCTCATTGGAATGTTCAAGGTTTGATAAATAAATTGGATGAACTCACAAGTTTCAACTGCAAATTTGATGTGAGACATATCATGTGTTTCTGAACATTGGTTGGATCCAAATGATCTGAATGAGATTGAAATTAGTGGCTATACATGCATCAGCGCATATTGCAGGCCTTCAGGGCAAAATTATATATGCGTTAATGATCTCCCTGCAGCAATCAGTTGTAAAAATATAAAACCATTCATGTTTGCTGATGATTTAGCTGTTCAGATAAAAAATAATAGTCTTTCTGGTAGCTTACATACGGTTAATGAAATGATTGAAGATTGGACAGCTTCTAATTCATTGTGTCTTAATAAGGACTAAACTCAACTTTTGGAATTTGGATTTAGATTACAACCTGACAATGCAAAGTTTCTCGATATTTACAGTTCAAAGCAATTTAAAATGTGCTTACACATCAAAATATTATGTGGCAAACCGTCGAAGAGAATTTGTATGTTAAATAGATTGAAGTTCATTGTTGATAAGAGTGTTTTAATTTCAGTGTATTTTGCTTATCTTCATTCTCATTTGTATTATGGTGTTGTTGCCTGGGGTAATGATACGAATATAAATAAACTATTTCTGTTACAAAAACGAGCAGTAAGGGTCATTGCTAATGTGAATAGTCGTTTTCACTGTGTAGTTTTATTTAAAAAATTCAAGATTTTGACAGTACCAGCTATTTACATTCTTGAATGTCTTATGTATGTAAAAATTAATTTAGCAAGTAATTCTGTAAATAGCAACGTTCACAACCATTACACTAGAAATTCTGAATCGCTTAGAGTGAACCAGTGCAATTATGCAAATACATTGAACTGTTTTGAGGAGTTCGGTATAAGAGCTTATAATAAGCTCCCTACACATTTAAAAGGGCTAGAAGTGGGTAATTTCAAAAGAGCCATAAAAAAGATGTTAATGGAAATATGTCCATATAGAGAAGAGGAGTTTCTAATTTGAGGGTATTTTGTTTGATTTTGTATTATTATTTCTAGGGCACAGCGGCCCGTTGGCTGCCGTCCCTATCCATCCATCCTCCCAGGGCACAGTGGCCCGTTGGCTGCCGTCCCTATCCATCCATCCTCCCAGGGCACAGCGGCCCATTGGCTGCCGTCCCTTTCTACCTGTCCTTCTAGGGCACAGCGGCCCGTTGGCTGCCGTCCCTTTCCACCCATCCTCCCAGGGCACAGCGGCCCGTTGGCTGCTGTCCCTTTCCACCCATCCTCCCAGGGCACAGCGGCCCGTTGGCTGCCGTCCCTTTCCGCCTATCCTCCAAGGGCACAGCGCCCCATTGGCTGCTGTCCCATTCCTCTCATCTTCCTAGTGCACAGCGGCCCGTTGACTGCCGTTCCTTTCCATCCATCCTCCCAGGGCACAGCGGCCCGTTGGCTGCCGTCCCTTACCGTCTATTCTCTCCAGGCACAGCAGCCCATTGGCTGCCGTCCCTCCCGTCTATCCTTCCTCTTCTTACTATACTGGAGCGGAACCGAGGCTGTAAGGCCAATACAAAATTACCTCGAAGTGGTGTCATCAGAGTAGAGAGTGACCTTCACGCCGTCAAAAGCACCAGGAGGTGCTGTCCACGCCAGCTAAGGGACAAAGAAGGAAGAAGAGGAACTTCGACTTGCCTCCTTTCCCCGCCAACATTACAACTGAGCTAAGTCATCCAGGAGCAACACAAAGGTATCAATCACCTACCTCTGAAGGTACTCAGGGTGTACGTAATACTACTTAGTAACGATCAGTCATCTAATTTAGTAGTTGCTCATTGGAATGTTCAAGGTTTGATAAATAAATTGGATGAACTCACAAGTTTCAACTGCAAATTTGATGTGAGACATATCATGTGTTTCTGAACATTGGTTGGATCCAAATGATCTGACTGAGATTGAAATTAGTGGCTATACATGCATCAGCGCATATTGTAGGCCTTCAGGGCAAAGTGGTGGATCTTTTATCTGAGTAAAGTCATCCTTAATTGCAGTTGAAATTCCATTTTTGGTTGAAAGGGTTTGTGAGATTTGAGCTGTGTTGATGAGCAATATAATGTTATTTGCATTGAAATTTACCATGTTCCTTTAGCGAGTAATTTCAAGGCTTTCATAGAAACGCTTCTTGGCATTTTTGATGTTTTAAATAGCAATAATAGTACTAATGCTAGCATTATCCTCTGTGGGGACTTCAATGTAAATTTGATTATAGATTCTAACTACAGTATGGTCTTTAAAAATTTGCTGTCAAGTTTCAATCTCAATTCAACTTGGAGTTACTAGACCGGGTGAATCTACTCATTGTAAGGGGACGTGTATTGACAATATTGCTACATCAATTCATTTTTAAAGAATTATCTCAGCAGAGGTTGAGCCGATGATTGTCTCGGATCATTTTGCTTTAGTGCTTAGCTGCCAACTTGATGTGACTGGTCCTACAGCTTCAAAATATTCAAGAGGTAATAATTAGTCTAGAAGAATTATCAGACCACTCAATTACAGTAATATTGTTGAATTTCAATCGATAATTGCAAGAACTAATTGGTTAGATGTTTATGCAATCAATTGTATTGAGGATAAATTTTCCCATTTTTTCAATAAATTTCTTTTCTATTGCTGATGCAGCTCTTTCCATCAGATGTGTTGAAAGTGGCAGATGTCCTCCAGTAAAATTATTTTGGTACACTGAAGAGATTAAAAATATTAAGGAGCAATGTTTACTTATGTACGACCTCTATAAGATGTCCGGTTCTGCCACTCATAAAAGCATATATAGTCAGTTGAAAAGATCTTTTAGAGAAATGGTAAAAGAGATTAAACTCGATTACAATAATAATCGTATTTTGCATGCTAAAAACAAGCCAAGGTAATTGTGGTCAATAGTCAGAGAGAATTTGAATAAGGATGAAGTAGCTAAAGGTGATAGAATATGTAGTCATACAACAGATGGTTTCAATGATTTTTTTATTGACAGTGTAGATGAAAAATTGCGTTCAATAGCAGATCCTGTCCATGACGTTTTTCATTATCTTGACAATTACAAGAACTCAATGCCAAACTCTTCAAAACCCTCTTTCTCTTTCCATCTTACTAGTGTTGAGCAGGTTCATAGTGTAATACTATCCTTAAAGAAAAGTGCTTGTCTTGATGTGTATTGTTTGAATTCCAACTTGTTGAAACTGGCTTCTCCCCATATTTGTGAATTACTAAGCTCTCTGTTTAATGATTGTATTCTTGATGGCGTTTTTCCTAATTGCTTAAAAATTGTCAAAGTAATTCCTCTTTTCAAGAAAGGTTCTGCAAGTGAGTATTATAATTTTAGAACGATTTCTATCATTCCAGTTATTTCTAAAATCTTTGAGGTAATTTTGTATTGTCAGATTGTTGAGTTTTTTGAAAATAACTCACTGTTCCCCGATAGTCAATTTGGGTTCAGACCCAATAGAAGCACAAATACAGCTATATCTGAATTCGTGGAAAACTGTATCTATTCTATTCATGAGAAGTGTAATCTACTAGGCAGCTTCTATGACATGAGCCGAGCTTTTGATACAATATCTCATCCCATCTTATTACAAAAGCTCAAATTCTATGGTCTTCATGACATGTCAACCAATTTAATTGCCTCTCACTTGAGTGATAGATACCAAACTGTTTTTTATGATGGCAGTTTTTCTAGTTATTTAAAAGTGTTATCAGGTGTTCCACAGGGTTCCACACTAAGTCCTATCCTTTTTATTATATATGCGTTAATGATCTCCCTGCAGCAATCAGTTGTAAAAATATAAAACCATTCATGTTTGCTGATGATTTAGCTGTTCAGATAAAAAATAATAGTCTTTCTGGTAGCTTACATACGGTTAATGAAATAATTGAAGATTGGACAGCTTCTAATTCATTGTGTCTTAATAAGGACTAAACTCAACTTTTGGAATTTGGATTTAGATTACAACCTGACAATGCAAAGTTTCTCGATATTACAGTTCAAAGCAATTTAAAATGGGCTTACACATCAAAATATTATGTGGCAAACCGTCGAAGAGAATTTTTATTTTAAATAGATTGAAGTTCATTGTTGATAAGAGTGTTTTAATTTCAGTGTATTTTGCTTATCTTCATTCTCATTTGTATTATGGTGTTGTTGCCTGGGGTAATGATACGAATATAAATAAACTATTTCTGTTACAAAAACGAGCAGTAAGGGTCATTGCTAATGTGAATAGTCGTTTTCACTGTGTAGTTTTATTTAAAAAATTCAAGATTTTGACAGTACCAGCTATTTACATTCTTGAATGTCTTATGTATGTAAAAATTAATTTAGCAAGTAATTCTGTAAATAGCAACGTTCACAACCATTACACTAGAAATTCTGAATCGCTTAGAGTGAACCAGTGCAATTATGCAAATACATTGAACTGTTTTAAGGAGTTCGGTATAAGAGCTTATAATAAGCTCCCTACACATTTAAAAGAGCTAGAAGTGGGTAATTTCAAAAGAGCCATAAAAAAGATGTTAATGGAAATATGTCATATAGAGAAGAGGAGTTTCTAATTTGAGGGTATTTTGTTTGATGTTTGTATTATTATTTCTTTGAATGTAAATACTTTTATTTACTATGTTCAATCTATGACGATGCTATGCATTTGTATAAATGTTTTCTGCAATAAAGGAATCTTGAATCTCGAATCTACTCTCCTAACTATATATCTATATTGCTATCGAATATACCTGCTAATCGAATAATACTGCCATCAACTTATGCTATAGCTATATACAAGGGTTAACACAAAACACATTGGGCCATGTGGTTTCTATTGTAAGCGTGCCTGTGAATAATGTTAAGAATATTGTTAGCAAGTTCCTAGGGAAGAATTGATTCTCTTTCAAATGAATAAATGAATGAATGGATAAATAAATTTATTTCCTCCTCAAATTACAAATTACAAAAGTAAAAATTAAATAGTATCTTGGAAATTATACTGATCACGTTTCCAGTTGTGTGATCAGATAATCAAAGTATAATTAACAAGGTAAAAACATTATCAACTTAAATAATAAATAATAAAAATAACTTGTATGAAAAAAAAAATAAAAATAAAAGCTGTGAGTCTAGTCTAGGTGATTAAGATTGCTAAAACAATACTGAAACTACTGCCTGTAGCGCATGAGATAAAAAAACAAATAAATTGAAACAGCCCAGAAAACCAAAAACTGGAATAAATGAAATGCATTTAAATGTAATAATTAATATAATACCGTACATGCCTTAGTGGAATAGTGATTCAATTGAATAATAATATTTTTATGAGAATGGTGCCATTGAACAAATGCTAGCTCAACCTGCACCATTATCTAACAACATTTCTAACCATCCATACGTCGTTCACTGTAAATAACCAGCTCTTTGCTCTCTCATAAAAGATAATATAGGAATCACACCTTCTCAATTCAATTGGCAATTTATTGTAAATATAAGGTCCCAAGTACATAAACGAGTGCCTAAAAATTTCCCTGCTCACCTTTGGTGTCCTACACAGTAGCTGGTTAACGCTTCTCATATTGTAATAAAGATTTCCCGTACCACAGTTTCCACTTTTCAAATAAAACAATAATTTTAAAACTTTAAAAACGAATAAATTTTGGATAGGCATTATTTTCAAATTTACATACAAAGGAAAAGAACTCTCTCTTACATTATCAATCTTATAATGATTCTGGGTTATTCTTAACCTATTAATAATAGTTTTAAAAGTTCCACCCCAACATACCAAACCATACTGTAATTGAGAGTGTATGAGAGCATAATACAAACTATTTTCAAACTATTATGAAAAGAATAATGACCCCTGTCGTCTGGCTAGGTAGGCTATTCAAATGTATTCTCAATAGTTTCGAGAAACGGTTCTTTTTATTATTCTAGCTCTCGAGTGTCCATATTCTTACAATGCAATAGCACGTTTTACAACAAATAACAGAAATCTACAATTTTTTAATTTTAGGAGAGCACGTGGTCGCCATTTGTGTCTCATAATCTGTAGTGTGTGTATCTTTAAAAGAGCAATCAATGACCGGATATTTTCTATACCAAAACTTCAATGATTGTTATTTGCAAGTTTTCTTGATAGAATCACCTATTTCCACTCGAATAGCAACATACGAAATAGTTTTTTTACAGCATAGAATAGAATATAATTCCAGCATAGACGGTTTATCTCAATTCAAGCTATGTGATTGGATAAAAGTGATGAGATAAGAGGATGTGCTGGCTTAGATCCCGTTAACATTACAGCAAGTCCCTAGCACATGTTGCTCGAGCCTCAAAGTCTACATCTAAAAACTGTGACCTCAATACAACCACGTTATGCTGCATGTTGAAACTATCAATAATATTGTGCTTAGAGAAAATTTCAAATATACTCTAAGTTCCATTGTAGACTCGTTATCTGTACTTCTTTTCGCAAGTAAAAGATTATCAATCGTGAATAGATCAAACTACTTCCTCAGTGATAATCGATAAATCAAAAAATGAAGCCTGTAGATCCGATGTAGTATTCCTATTCCAAACTCTGGATCATTGAAACGCCGATGCAAGTTTCCTGATTCTATTATGTTAAATACGAGTATAAAAACACTCTTTGGCTATGATGATGATGATGAACAATAGTATTGCAGTCCACATAGGTATATAATAAGAACTTTCTAGTATGCTGAGACGAGATCTTATACAGTTTCAAAGAAAATTTTAACTTAGATATTCAATGATAAGAATCAACAAAGCAAACAAGATGACGTATTGTGGGAAGGTACAGTGAGAGGAAATTGTATTTTCTATTGAGGTCAATTCTACTGATTCAACTTGAAAACTTTAGAACACCAAATATATTCATGGATACCAGGATACAGGAGAAGATTTTAAGTATCATTCTGTTTCAGCTGTTTGCTTGCTCGACAGTGAAAACAGCTGTTCAGCTCCGCAACATGCCCAAGGAATTGCTGCAATGCAAACAGGTCTCAGCTGTTGTGATGAAAGATGCTTTCAAAGCAGGAGCCAGCGTTCTTAATGGCGTTGTCATCAGTACGCCTTTTGAAAGCACTAAGTTGCTACAGTGAGACTCACTACGAACTGTCAGCATTCCTTACAAATAACATCGTTTCCGCCCATTCAAACAATGCTGACATGTAGTAGTGAGTCTTGCTTCACCTCTCATTGTGGCCAAGTTATAAACTGTTGTCACGAATAAACTGCATGAGACACCCCTAAAATAACGGGATATGGAAGAATTAAACACCCCTAGCATAGGGGTGGAAGGAGAAAGGTTACTCTCCAGAAGTGAGCGGGAAAAATATAGAGAGAAAGTCATGTATAGAACACAGGCTGGGTAGCGCAGAGTATGCAACTCAACAAATACCTTGGTCACTGAATTTCACACTTTTTTCCTACTAAAATCAAGTATTACACACTAGCTGGCCCGGCGAACTTCGTACCGCCAAATAGTTGATGCATCTCATGACAAACTTTAGCTTGACACACACCTCAAAATCTATAACCCATACTAACAATCCTCAAATCCAGACTATCCTATTATTTCTTATTGACCAAATATTCAGTTCAGCATACTCTTCCATGTGCGTGTATGATAAAATCATAACTGACAGATAAATTGATCACACATATCATTGATCGTCGTGTAGTTTAAGCTATGCTATCTTTTTGCATAAATCACATGTGCTCCCCCGTCCACTCCTTTCACTTACTCAAAACATGCAGGGGATTTAAAACTATTATAAAAAAATATAATGCATGACCTTGGAAATAGCTGAAAAATTAATTGCTTCACAAACTTTTTGAAAAAATGGTGAGTGACAATGAACCCTGATGTCAGAATTATAATTGGAGAATCGAGGGTTTCAATAGAAATCAATGGTACAAAATTGATGACTTTTATCATTTATAACTTCAAATACCAACTTTTATTAATAACTTGCAGGTAACTCGTACTCCGCAAGGATCCAAATAAAAACTTGACCTACTGAATTATCTTCTCCCATTGGTGGATGTCAATAAATCCGTGATGACGCAATTTAATATTGTCAAATAGTCGGCAGTACATGGACATATAAGGAGGTTATACATAAATATATTTACACTTAAATTTCAATTTATGCTAGATACAGGTTCACATGCATTCTACAATAATAATAAATTTCTATAATTTTAAAAAAGACCACGTGGAGACTTTTGAATTAATTATTTTTTAGCGCCTAACAAATACTGAGCTCTGATTGGTATATCACCCGATTTTTGTACAAAAGTGCTACTGTGTTAGTGCGCCTAGAAAAATTAGATCTCACTTCCCTTTTATTTTTATTGTGTTTTCATGATTTTTATTTGCTCACATAGATATAATAAATATTTATATTTGCTTTTTTAAACGTTTATGTCCTTTATTTTGCATGCTATAAGTTACAAAACCTTTTATGTCCTTGTCTTAACAAATGCTACCTACTTGCAATGAATTGCAGATATCGATTGAATTGCAGATATTCAGCTTGACCATTATTGATGCAGCTGACAAGCGTTATTTACAAAGAACCTAACCTCAAATTGATACAATATTATTATTTCATTGAATAATTATTGAAAATAATTTCCATTTCAAATTGTAATCAATAATCTTAGCCTTTCTAGTCATTATCTTCTTTTTTTCTTGTGCTACGTTTTGCTCTTCTTTTCCTTCTTCTTTTCTTCTTTTCTTCTTCTTCTTCTCTTCTTCTTCTTCTTCTCTTCTTTTTCTTCTTCTTCTTCTTCTTCTCTTCTTCTTTCTTCTTCTTTCTTCTTCTTCTTCTTCTTCTTCTCTTCTTCTTCTTCTTCTTCTCTTCTTCTTCTTCTTCTTCTTCTTCTTCTTCTTCTTCTTCTTCTCTTCTTCTCTTCTTCTCTTCTTCTTCTTCTTCTCTTCTTCTTCTTCTTCTCTTCTTCTTCTTCTTCTTCTTCTTCTTCTTCTTCTTCTTCTTCTTCTTCTCTTCTTCTTCTTCTTCTTCTTCTTCTTCCTTCTTCTTCTTCTCTTCTTCTTCTTCTTCTTCTTCTTCTTCTCTTCTTCTTCTCTTCTTCTTCTTCTTCTCTTCTTCTTCTCTTCTTCTTCTTCTTCTTCTTCTTCTTCTTCTTCTTCTTCTTCTTCTCTTCTTCTTCTTCTTCTTCTTCTTCTTCTTCTCTTCTTCTTCTTTTCTTCTTCTTCTTCTCTCTTCTTCTTCTTCTTCTTCTTCTCTTCTTCTTCTTCTTCTTCTTCTCTTCTTCTTCTTCTCTTCTCTTCTTCTTCTCTTCTTCTTCTTCTTCTCTTCTTCTTCTTCTTCTTCTTCTTCTTCTTCTTACTCTCTCACTTCTCCCTTTCTCTCTCCCTTGTCCAACTTCCACATTTTAACAAGTGTAGTAGACCTGGGCAAGTGCAACAACAAAAATTGGCGGCAAACTTTATATAAATCAAAATCGAGCCTCAAATTTTAATGTTCAATAACTTTTTTATGTTCTAACGGTACAATCGAGCCACAAATGTTGATGTTCAATAACTTTCTTATATTCTAATGGTAAATTTTGGTACCAATAAAAATTTCATTAATTACAATGGATTGTTAGGTCTCAGTCAGAAAAACAAGAATATTTGTCACCAATGGTACTATCAGTCGACGATAATAACATTGCGCTCAAGGCAATGCTATTCTCATAGACCCCAAAACCCCAGGAGTCCATGATGGTCGGTATTGATATTCATATGTGGTACAACAGTGTGTTCAAAGAAGAGCTATTCCACGAGGTCTCAGCTATCTTGTCATCTCAGCTATACCCATTGTAGCATTTGTGGCAATGTCATACAAATAGATCACAATGCCCTCGGAGTTCCATGATGGTCAGCATTGATATTCCATTTGTTCTCAGCTATACTTTTCATCTCAGCTATACCCATCATAGCATTCTTGGCAGTGTCATGCTCCTAGACCCTAATGCGCCAGGATTCCATGTTGGTTGGCATTGATGTTCATATGTGGTATGACAGTGTTTCCAAAGAAGAGCTAATCCATGGGGTCTCAGCTATCTTGTCATCTCAGCTATACCCATCATAGCATTCATGGCAATGTCATACAAATGGATCACAATGCCCCCAGAGTTCCATGACGGTCAGTTTTGATATTCATATGTGGTATGACAGTTTGTCTGATTGGTAGAATTGTCGACATTAGGAAAATCTCTAATTGATTGTGTTATTGGAGCTGGTCTATTTTCAAGGTATAAAATCTGATGTGGCGCACTCACACAACATTTCTTGCCATTATGAAAATTGATCATCTGATGCTAGTGTTCTCGCGCATCTCAAGTATACTATTCAATGATCTGAGCCAGATGGTAGCAGGAAAATAACGCTGGAGACACAAAAAGGTCTGCTATCTCTTCATAGTGGATAATTTAATAGAATCAACAATTGCCAACAGTTTGTAATTGAATAATACCTTTTTCTCTAATTTCGAGCTTATTTTCAATTTCAGGTGAAAATGCTACTGGACATTAATTGTAGAGATTTTCATGCTTAATCTTTTCCACTTTGATTTTTTTGTTCAAATTGTATCTGAAGCCTGATAATTGAGAATCTAAAAACAAACTTTGCATAGATGGGGCGGAGCTCCTGAAATTTTCACAGGTATAGGACTTGTGGCAGTTGATGGAGCTTATTGATGACTATTTTAGGTATAAATTTGACAAAATCGTTGGAGCCGTTTTTGAGAAAATCGCGAAAAACCTGTTTTTAACTCATTTTCGCCATCTTAGACGCAATCTTGAATTGCATTTGATCAAAAATGTTTGTGTCGGATCCTTATATTGTAAGGACCTTGAGTTTCAAATTTCAAGTCATCCCGTTAATTGGGAGATGAGATATCGTGTACACAGACACACACACACACACACACACACACACACACACACACACACACACACACACACACACACACACACACACACACACACACACACACACAACACACACACACACACACACACACACACACACACACACACAGATCTATACCCAAAAACAACTTTTTTGGACTCAGGGGACCTTGAAACGTATAGAAATTTAGAAATTGAGGTACCTTAATGTTTTTCAGAAAGCAATACTTTCCTTACCTATGGTAATAGGGCAACTTACTCACTTACTCCTCAGCTCTACAGGTCGCTACAACCCTTGGCCTCCTTCACAAAGCCTCTCCATCTCTCCTGATCGACTGCTTGCCTTTTCCAGTTTCGAACTCCAAGCGTTCTCAAATCATGTTCAACGTCATCTGTCCATCTATTCCTTGGCCTTCCTTCTCTTCTTCTATTATATATTCTTTCCCTCCATATACATTTGGCAATCCTTCCATTCTCAGCAAGTGCCCCATCCACCTAATTCTGCCAGCTTTAATAAATTGGTCGATGTCTTCACTCCCCAGGAAGCGCTCGATTTCACTATTTTTTCTACTTCTCCAAATTCAATTTTCGTGAACAGGACCCGCTATTCTCCTAATAACCTTTCTTTCTAAGATTTGAAGCCTTTCTATGTCCCCAGCTGTGAGTACCCAAGTCTCAGAGCCATAACATACTACAGGCCTGACTAATGCCTTATATAATATTATTTTTGTAGCTCTGGACATTAGTCGAGACTTGAATAATTTCAGACTAGCATAGAACGACCTGTTACCTGCCATGATTCGATCACTTATCTCAGCTGTGACTCTCCCACTTCTCGCCACAAGCTTTCCTAGGTATACAAAGTCGTCCACCTGCTGAAATGTGTAGTGCCCAATTTTCATGTTCCTAGCACACCCTCTTACCACTGCTGGTGACACTCGTAAATACTTTGTTTTGGCCTCATTTATCTTCAGCCCCATTGGCTTACCATTATGGTCATAGGGCAAGGAAAGTAAAAATGTTGAGAGAATATGGAAGGTATAAATATTGATGTTGGATGATTTCAGATCTTCTAATACTCCGGTCAAGTAAATTTAGAGTAGAAATAATAATGTTATCTAAATCACTTTCCATACATGCTCACATACCTTTTATAACATACTTTTGCTATTTGTTTATTCTTCCAGAATCCAGAGTTCAGGCATCTCTGCCTGTTCGGAACCTCATGTCTTCTACTTGGATTGGATACCCGCGGTCTCTTTTGCCTTATAGGTAGTAGTTGAGCACCAATTTTGGTAACCTGTCTCCCTTCATTGTATTTAAATACTGGTATCATTTCAATGAACTCTTTGAGTTTCAGAGTCAATTGAAACTACTCCTTCGCCTTGTTTAATCCAATTTCCTCAGTGTGATACTTCTTCTAATCTTTGCATTTGTCCATACATGTCTTTCTTCCTCACCTGGTGTTCTATTTGGATCTCGTTGCCTTATCTTATATATGTTTCTTACTAATGTTAATTCATTCTGTTTTTTAATTCTGTATCCTTTGTTGTTATTATCGTCAGACACCTTCCCATCTTCTTCTTACTACCTCTCATTCTCTCTTCCCCTTTTTTCCATTTCTTATTCTCCTCTTCATTTATCGACCTTATTCTGACTCTAATGCTATGACTAACTCACTTCCCTTTCCATGTGAACACTCTTTCTTTTCCTTCTTTCTATTTTGACCTTTTTCAAAATCCTATTCCTTTCAATACTCGTCAGTCAATGGAACACTCGTCTTGTTATCTGCAATCTTCACATTCATACTCTAATTTCTCTGATTATTTTCCTCTTTCATCCATTCGCATTTCCTTCGCATCTTCTGTTCCCTCGTTTTCACGTCTCTTCCCTTCACTCTTGTATTAAAAATTTATTCATCTCTCTCTTCCCAACTTGAACTTCATTTTCTGTTCCACATTCTATATCTCTCTTTTCCTAATATTGCTCACCTTTTTTAACGACTACACATATCCCTTTCACTCCCGATTACAATAAATTACTTCAAAAAATACATTTTCAAGGTTTTGGTACCGTAGTGTAGGTTCTTACCCGATCAAAACAGTCCCTTTTGATGAAGACTGAACGAGAACGATATAAACAGGATTTTCGTAATTATCACTCCACTCCATCATGGAATTTATGGGCTGTGAATCCTGCATGGAAGCGAAAACTACAATATAATCATTCTAGAAATATACCCAAAAAACGTGTTCAGTGAGTTACGTTTTAAAAAAGTTTCCAATCTCAATTTTATGGACGATATTTGAGAACAACGTTT